>NC_037685.1:37042287-37275285 GCF_003255815.1 Theropithecus gelada | reverse complement strand
AAAAAAAAAAAAAAAAAAAAAAAAAAAAAAAAACTGAACAAAAAAATTAAAAACAGCAAAGATCTGCCGGGCGCAGTGACTCATACTTTGGGAAGCCGAGGCAGGCGAATCAGTTGAAGTAAGGAGTTTGAGACCAGCCTGGCCAACATGGTGGGCCAGGGTTCCAGGGATGGGTTTCAACCCCATCTCTACCAAAAATACAAAAAATAGCATGGTACATGTCTGTAATCTCAGCTACTTGGGAGGCTGAGGCAGAAGAATCACTTGAACCTGGGAGGCGGAGGTTGCAGTGCACCAAGATTGTGTCACTGCACTCCAGTCTGGGCGACAGAGTGAGACTCTGTCTCAAAAAAAAAAAAAAAAAAAAAAACCTAACAGACACTCACAAAAGAAGATATACAAATGGTCAATAAGTACATGAAAACATTTCATTAGTTATCAGGAAAATATAAAACAAAACCACAGTGAGATATCACTACATAGCCACTAGAATGGCTACAAGGAAAGACTGAGTATTTCAAGTGTTGGTCAGGATTGGAGTAACTAGAAGTCTCATACATCACTGGTGGGAATATAAAATGGTGCCAACGCTTTCTTACAAATAGCTTATTACAAAGTTATGCACACACTTAAGATCCAGCAGGAAAAATAAAAAACATATCTCTACACAAAGATTTGTTCACAAATGTTCACAGCAGCTGTATTCATGATAGCCAAAACTGAAAACAACTTGAATGGCCAAAGGTGAATAGATACGCAAGTCATAGCATATCCAGCCACTGAAATATTGCTGAGCAACAGAAAATAAACTAATAAAGAAATTAGTTTTCTAATTTCTTTGGGAAAGACAGTAGTATGGGAGCAGGGAAGAGGAGCAGAAGAGAGGGGGAGGAGAATAGGGAAGAGAGAGAGGAATAAAAGTAAAGGAGAGCCAGGCTGGTGGTTCATGCCCATAATCCCAGCACTTTGGGAGGCCGAGGCAGGAGGATCACTTGAGCCCAGCAGTTCAAGACTAGCCTGGGTAACATGGCAAAACCCCATCTCTAGTAAAAATACAAAAAATTAGCCAGGTGTGGTGGTGCTTGCCTGTAGTCCCAGCTACTTAGGAGGCTGAGGTGAGAGGATCACTTGAGCCCAGGAAGTTGAGGCTGCAGTGAGCCGAGATCATGCCACTGCACTCCAGCCTGGGCAACGGGAGTGAGACCCTGACTCAAAAGAAAAAAAAAAAGTAAAGGAGAGAAGAAATACCTAGACATGTCATAGCCAGACTGCAGAACACCAAAGGATCTTAAAAGTAGCCAGAGAGAAAAGACAGACCACTTACAAATAATTAGACAGCAACAGGAATGGAACCAGAACACAGCTGATTAATACAGGAACAATACAGAATTGCACAACTAGATACATTTACCATTCAAGAACAAAGATATCTAAGACATGCAAAAACTGAAGTTACCACCAACAGATGCTAACAGAATTTCTAAAAGATGGATCTCAGGAAGAAGGAAAATGTATCCCAGAAGGCAAGCTTCAAAGTACAAAAAGGAACGGTGAGCACATTCAATTTACAGACAAGTACTATATAAAACACGTATAATGTCAAATTTGGGGGAGGTTAAGAAATGAGAAGGCTATATAAAAGAACAGATGCCAAAATGCTAAGGTAGGAGTCAGTAACAGACGGTAGGATTTCAAGTTTGTTTTACTTTCTTCTTCATGCTTTTATTGTTTTGTTTTGTTTTTTCTTGAAACAGAGCTTCATTTTTGTTGCCCAGGCTGGAGTACAATGGCCGTAATCTCAGCTCACCACAACCTCCACCTCCCGGGTTCAAGCAATTCTCCTGCCTCAGCCTCCCGAGTAGTTGGGATTACAGGCATGTGCCACCATGCCCGGCTAATTTTGTATTTTTAGTAGAGACGGGGTTTCTCCATGTTGGTCAGGCTGGTCTTGAACTCCCAACCTCAGGTGATCCACCCGCCTCGGTCTCCCAAAGGGCTGGGGTTACAGGTATGAGCCACCTCACCTTACTGTCTTTTTTTTAAAAGGAACCTCTGTCTTTTTACAATCTGACTCAGCTTTAAGGATTAAATTGCTGAATCAGAATGAAATGAAAACAAAATCAAATATCAAACTGCCAGAACTGCAATCTATCATTTCTAATAACAAGTTTCCATTAAAAACTCTCAAGACTAATTTGAAGGGATGGTAAAAACTGGATTTATTATTCATTCAACAAGGATTTACCAGACTGGGCAATATATTGGTGAGACTCTCTAAGAAAAAATTTTTAAAGAAAAAATTAGCTGGGTGCGATGGCATGCGTCTGTAGTCACAGCTACTTGGGAGGCTGAGATGGAAGGATTACTTGAGCCCAAGAGGTCGAGGCTGCAGTGAGCCATGATCACCACTGCACTCCAGCCTGGTGACAGAGTGAGACCCTCTTTCAAAAAGAAAACAGAACACAAGAATTTATCAAGGGTTTGCTATATTCAAATACTATACTAGATCCTAAGTGAACAAGAACAAAAACTGAAAGTCATCATAATACTGGATTTTTAAGTCTTCTAATTGATAATTTATGCAAAACATTTCATCAAAAGTCTGCACATAAAGTGAAGTTACGCTTGTGGTCAGAGGTTATTATCATAATTGAGAGTTAAAGGCAGTCTAGTGTGGCCTAAGGCTTTTTTTAAATGTATGAACAAATATGACAGTCTTACATATGAAATTCAGTGTAAATGATGAATTCCCACATTAATTGCAAGTCTTGAAGTTTGTCTATAATTTCCACCCACATTAAACTAAGAAAACTTACAATCCGAGTTAATAGTTTGCAGGCAGCACTGAGCATGCCTCAGTTTCAGTGTCGCTGGATTAGTATCAAAAGCTTCAAGCATGATATTTTAGTAATGTATCAATTATCCACTTCTGCTCAAAGTATCCACTTGGCCAAACATTTTTAATTAACTCAAACCAGGGCAAGGGCATCCTATACAAGTTTTGCCAGTTTTAAATACATGTTTTCTGGGGGCTTCTTGATTAAAAACAAAGGCTGCATTTGGCAGAACGGGACTGGAGAAATCAGGATTTGAAGTAACTTGAATGAAAACCATTTGGCACTGATCTGCCTGGCCATGTGGAAGTGGTTAAGGAGGTAACAGCCTACCTACCTAAGTCACCATGGCTGAAACAGAGAGAAAGAGGACTGCCACCCAGTACCACCACAGAATAAACTCTGACACTAAAAGGCAAGAAAAGTTGATCCACTGCTTCCCATTCAATAGCAAGGCTTGGAGAGGCTCCTTTCAATCAAAAGCAGCAAATAGGAGAGAGACTGCCACAAGCGCCTAAGACCCCACACCCTCCCCTCCCGGGCAAGTGGTAACCAATACAGGGAATACCTGTGCACCCAAGGTAGGAAGACTCTAGCACCTGCATTACAGGATTATATCTGCCCCTCTTATCTGTAGCACCTTCAGCTGGTGAGGAAAGTGCATTTCTTAAAAACACTAAGCAGTTATCTGCAATAAGTAAGGCCAGTTACAAAGGGCTTCTTTAAAATGTCCAGTCCACCATGCTATCAAAACATCAGGCAAGGCCGGGCTCCATGGCTCACGCCTGTAATCCCAGCACTTTGAGAGGCCGAGGCGGGCAAATCACTTGAGGTCGGCAGTTCGAGACCAGCCTGACCAACATGGAGAAAAACCCCCCCCATCTCTACTAAAAATACAAAATTAGCTGGGCATGGTAGCGGATGCCTGCAATCCCAGCTACTCGGGAGGCTGAGGCAGGAGAATTGCTTGAACCTGGGAGGCAGAGGTTGCAGTGAGCCAAGATTGCACCATTGCACTCCAGCCTGGGCAACAAGAGCAAAACTCCATCTCAAAAAAAAAAAAAAAAAAAAAACAGGCAAGTACAGTACTTACAAATCCATAGAATTTCTCTTATCCTCTGGGAAAATCACAATGCCATTTTTCCTAAGTCTATTCTGCTTGCAGAAACCAGCTTTTTATCCTTTCTCTAGTATTCTCGAATCCCCCCCAGGGTGAAAAGAGTTCTTTTTTCTGATATTTATCACAAGCATCCTCCTCCTAAGTATTACACTTTTCCAAATGAATTAAGCTATTATATGTTCAATAAATTAAATAAGTATAAGCTTCACTGTTTAAAAAAAAAAACTACCTCTTTCAATGCTATATTTAATTTGTATCTTTAACCAAAAAGCAAAACAAAACAAAATTTCCTTAGGCAGTTTCCTTTTTTTTGAGACAGAGTCTCACTCTATCGCCCAGGCTGGAGTGCAGTGGCCCGATCTCAGCTCACTACAACCTCTGCCTCCTGGGTTCAAGTGATTCTCCTGCCTCAGCCTCCTGAACAGCTGGGATTACAGACGCCTGCCACCATGCCTGGCTAATTTTCGTATTTTTAGTAGAGACGGGGTTTCACCATATTAGCCAGGCTGGGAACTGGTGATCTCAAGTGATCTGCCTCGGTCTCCCAAAGTGCTGGGATTACAGGTGTGAGCCACCACGCCCAGCGCCCTTGGACAGTTTAATGAAAAGTGAAACAAAAACATTCCTCCAGGTTCCTTGCAAACTCAGGATAATTTTGAGGTGAACGCAATAGCCCAGTAAGAAACTTCTCCGGGATAATTATTTTAAGATCTTCTTTGATAAGTTTGGCTACAAAGTTAGCATTCTATTATGAACCAAGGAATAAATCCATCCCTGTATCAATTCAAGGAAGATAATATCACTATGAAAGGGGGCATTATAAACCAAACTTCCAAAGGATTCCCACAATGACAGAACTTCTCAATGAAACACCACACCCCAAATAACGGGGGGGGGGGGGGGACAGGATGCGGACACCATAGAATCCCTGCCTCTAGGAGGCACAGCTACCTGCACACCAAGTATTTCTAGTTTCCCGTTCACATAAAAGAAACAAGTAAGAGATTCTGGGAGGCACTGGGCTAGGAAGGCATCTACTCGCTGTCTCCACCAACAATTCCCTCAGTAAAGCAGCCACTGCCCAATAATGCTTCTATTTATTTTACCCAGAAGCAGATCTATTAGCCAGACATTCTAAAAACACAAACGCTTCGCTGTGCTTGGAGTAACTCCAATATTGATGCCTTGCTGCAGAACGATGCTGCAGGAATATAAAGTGAGCCATGTGCTAGCTGTACCCACTTATGAAGCACACTGTCAGAAACTGTCACATCCTGGAGGCCAACCCATCCGAAAGACTGAGAATAAACCCCCTACAAGAACACTGTGGAAGGAGGGAGAAAGCCAAAGAGAGGATGAAGCAGGGCCCTCCTAAAGTCTCCGGAACAACGAAGCAAATTTTTAAGGCAACTCCCCTAAAGCTTTCAGAACCAGAAAGGTATTTCTTTCTCCTCCCCTTGTTCAGACTGAATAAGAAAAGCAAGACAATGCTGGAGGATGTTCTGAAATGGGCTCCGCAAGTCACCACGTGCAAAGCAAATTAAACGGAATCCAGTGCTAGGCCAGGGTTTGGCTCAGAAGATGCTGCCTACTGGAAGGAGAGGGGCGCCCAGAGGTTTCCATGCAGAGGCCAGGGCTGGGCGGTCAAACCTGGTAAACTGACAAAGAGAACGGCCTTAACAAAATAAACTAAAACGACCAGAGGCCACCGGTACTCCCCAGGGCTAGGAGAGAGAGAGAGCCGAGGCTGCTAAACTGTTCCAGATGAGAAGCAGGCTCTCCCACGTCTCCACGAGCTGATCAGACACCAGGGCCTCGCTTCTTTGTGAGCCTTGGCTCCCTCCTTTCTGGGGAACACTACTCGATCCCCAACAGCCGCTGGTCTCCAGCTGCCACAAACGAGATCCAGACTCATTACAGGGAACTCATATTTCCCCCCTCAAATAAAACCACACACACACACACACACACACACACACACACACACACACACACAGTCTCTGGGGTCCAGCCGGATCACACAGCTAAAGTTTCCGGAACTTGAATCGTAAAACCACAATCCGAAGTTGTTTGGAAATGCTCGCTGCAAAACAATCTGTCCTTTGCTTTAAAAAATAAAAAATAAAAACTTTGCCCTGCATAAAGGCAGACAGTAAAGAGAGACACAAATCTAACTTGGGCAGAGGGTGTGTTCCTCTTTGTCACCCGCCGGGAACCTCGCGCCGCGCGTGGGCGAGCGGCGGGCACCCGGCGGCGCGGTGGCAACCACGCCAGCGGCCACCTCCCCGGCCCGCAACCGGCCTCGCGGGCCGAGATTGCGGCCCGAGGTCCGGAAGCGGCGTCCGGCGCTGTCAGCGGGCGGGTAGGACGGGAGGAAGCGGGGGAAGGGCGCCGGGGTCGGGAGAGGCTAGCGGGGACCGGCGCGGAGCCCCGCAGCCCCAGGTCGGCGGAGGTGAGGGGAGAGGGGCGCAGGGGGCGGCGCGGAGCCCCGAGGCCCCCAAGCTCCTGCGATGGTGGCCGGGGCTGCCCGGGCCCGGCCCGCCGCCCGACTGCGCGGAGCAGGACCCCGGGGACCACGCGCCCACCTTCGCCCGCGGCCCCGGCCGTGCGCTGCGGGAGCCTGGACTCGCACAAGTTGCAGCCCGCGGCCCGGACCCCGCCGGCCCCCGCCCTCCAGCCGCGGTCATTGTTCACCGCGCGCCTCCTACCTCCACAGCGCCGGCGGCTGCGGCGGCTCCCTCTCCCGGCTCGGGCTCCGGGCTCGGCGGCTCCCAAGCCTCCGGCGGCCGAGGGCGCGGCGGCGCCGGCTATTAATACCCGCGGGCGGCGGCGGCGGCGCGGGCGCGCGAGCGGGGCTGGCGGTGGCCGGCCGAGGTCCGAGCCATCAAAGGTGGCGCGGGGCGGAGGGGAGGGCGGAGCAGGCGGGGTGGGTGGGGAGCGGGCTCCGGGTCGCCATGGCCGCCTAGACGCCGGGGCCAGCGCCACTCGCGCAGGGAGGAGCGGCGCAAAGCGGGCGGCGGCCGCGTCCCCGCCCCGCGCCCCAGCCGAGCGCCCGCAACGCTGCGCCCGCGCCGGACCCGCCGCCTCCGAGGCCGGCGAGCGGGAAGTGCTGTGGCCGCCGCCCCTCCCCGGGTCTGGGCCGGCCCCTCGGCGGGGGGAGGCGGGCGCCGCGCAACCCGAGCGGCGGGGACGCGGGAGAGCCACAGCCCCCTCCAGCGTCCGGGCCCGCGCCCTGCGCCGGCCCCGCTCCGCTCGGGCAGGTGCGCCCAGGGGCCTCCTGAGCCCAGCGCGCCACCGGGTATCTGCGCCTCTCTTGGGCGTCCAGCCAGGGCCGGGCTCCGCGCGGCGCTACCAAACCGAGCGCGGGGAGCGCCACCGGCGAGACGCGAATCCGGCCGCTGTGGCGAAAAACGAACCGGGGAGAGCGGGAGACGCGTCCACGGCGAAGCCGGGAGCGGCAGGCGGGCGGTCAGGGGCTCGGACTCTGCAGGTCGCTTTTTGAGGTCCTGCCTGGGGCTGCTTCGCCTGCGACGTCGCGCGGGGAGGACCGTCTTCAGGGACACACCGAGCCCTCCCCTCCCCCGGAGCCACAGGCACGGGCTTCCGGCACCACCCCGGGCTGCACGGGACTTAAGCTCGGGGGAGCGGCGGCTACCCCGCGCCCGCCCACGTCCTGGGCCAGCGCCCTCCGCCCGAGCGAATCCCATGACAGTTCCCGCCCGCCCAGCCTCGGGGGACAGTGCTCTTGGGGAATGGGTGGGGGAGGTTAGGAGTGGCTTGTGGTGCTTGAGTGCCTTCGGGGTTTCGGAAACTCCACGGAGCGGGGAGCAAGATTCAGGACCCAGGAGGCAGCGATCTAGGGGCACAGTCATCGTCCCCACACAGCAGCTGCCGCGTTACCTTCACCCCCTTCTGAGCCTCCAGTCCTTCTCTCTAAGCGTGGCGGGAAGAGGCCTAGGGCGCAGCAAGTGACGCTCTGCCAGACCCGGGGCTAGCGGATTCCGGCCTTCGGAGGCCACTGGCTCAGAACCCTGGGCCTTTTGCGTCTTACAGGAGTTCCCTGACCTCAAACCCAGAGGGCGGATTTCACGGGAGAGGCCTCAAGTGAACTCACAGCTGCACAGGAGCAGAAGTGGAGTGTAGGGACCCTGACAGAATGGCGGGTTGAGACAAGAACAGGGGTCTTGGAAGTAGGGGGTGCTTGTGGGCAGCTGCCGGGGAGGAGCAGAGATTTAACACTTGCAGATTTGGTGGTCTGTGGTTAAAGAGAAGAAATGGTGGGTTTGAGGCTTGGCTCTGTCAGCCCAACCAGCTGTGTGTCACATCAGATTTTTTTCTGCCCGTGATTCTCTAAGTGTGGCTCTCAGACCACGACCAGCAGCAGCAGCCCCTGGAAACGTCAAGAAATGAACACTGGGCCCCATCCCCGACCTACCTAATGAAACCTTAGCAAGCAGGGCTTGCTCATCGCGCAGGGCTAAAGGACTCTCAGGCTCCAGCCCCAGAGCTGCCGATTCAGTAGGTTTGGGGTGGGGCCTGAGAGTTTGCATTTCTAGCAAATTCCCAGATAGTGGTGTTGCTTTGGTCCTGGGATCACACTTGGAGGCCCACGGTGTTAGGACAGTGGGTCTCAAACTCATGGAATCACCTGCGATTAAAAACCAACACCCTGGCTGCACCCCAGCCAAATATATAAAGATTCTAACCCAGGCATCAGCATCAGCAAAGTTCCGCAGGTGATTCCAACGTGTAGTCAGGTTTGAGAACAATTGTTGTAGGCTGCTTTTTAAACTCTAATGTATACCTGAATCACCAGGGAATCTTGTTGCAATGCAGATTCTGATTCAGTAAGTCTGAGACTGTTCTAACAAGCTCTCAGGTGTTACTTGCTGATCCAGGTGGATCACCTGAGGTCAGGAATTCGAGACCAATCTGGCCAACATGGGGAAACCCCGTCTCTACTGAAAATACAAAATTTAGCTGGGCGTTGTGGTGCATGCCTGCAGTCCCAGCTACTCAAGAGGCTGAGGCATGAGAATCGCTTGAACCTGGGAGGCAGAGGTTGCAGTGAGCCGAGATCATGCCATTGCACTCCAGCCTGGGCAACAAAGTGAGACTCCGTCTCAAAAAAATAAAAATAATAAGAGCAAAAAAATCATAGAAAGCACAGAAAATTAGAAGAGTGACATTTTCCCGGTCACCCTCTTTGCAAGACCAACATTTTCTACATGTTACAGCATTTCTTTCATAGTCTCTGCATGTCTAGAATTAGATTTAGTTGTGATCTTAAAACTACTTATAATAACACATATTGATCATATTAATCAATATGATCATAATACATAACATCCCATGCTGCCTTATCTCAACATTATCAACATTTGTGAAGGTGACTTAAAGGAGCAAATCTGAGGTTTGCAGGCTGAGGGCAGGAGCCCATGGGGAGAGAGTTAATGGGGGAAAAGAGAGGGGAGAAGGGGCAGTTCTGGGAATCTAGTTAGAGAGGTTATAAAGTGACGGGGTCACACTAGAGAACTTCCTCCGTTTCCTCCCAGTTCTCACCAACATTCTGCGATTGGTACCTAACCTAATAGGAAGTACTGTTTCTTTTAAGAGAGGGTCTTGGCGGGGCACTGTGGCTCAAGCCTGTAATCCCAGCACTTTGGGAGGCCGAGGTGGGCAGATCACGAGGTCAGGAGATCAAGACCATCCTGGCTGATGCGGTGAAACCCCATCTCTACTAAAAATACAAAAAATTAGCCAGGCATGGTGGCCGGCGCCTGTAGTCCCAGCTACTGTGGAGGCTGAGGCAGGAGAATGGTGTGAACCTGGGAAGCGGAGCTTGCAGTGAGCTGAGATCGCTTCACTGTACTCCAGCCTGGGCAACAGAGAGAGACTTCATCTCAAGAAAGAAAAAAAAAAGTCTTGCTCTGTCGCCCAGGCTGGAGTGCAGTGGCACAAACATAGCTCACTGCAGCCTCAAACTCATAGGCTCAAGTGATCCCCCTGCCTTGGCCTTCCAAAGTTCTGGGATTACAGGCATGAGGCCATCGTGCCTGGCCAGAAAGCACTTTTTAAATTCCTCTCCCTAAAAAGCCAGGGGTACTTGGCCTGGAAAATCCTCAACCTAGAAAATCAACTTCTGAAAAACTTAGGTGTTTGTCACTGTGTGTAATTTATGCTTAACTTTCAGAATATAAAAATGTATAATCCCCCTAGATCCCCCTTTTATCCCAAGCTGTGGCATGGGTTGTTTAAAAATCTTTTTGGGGCCGGGCGCGGTGGCTCACGCCTGTAATCCCAGCATTTTGGGAGGCCGAGGCGGGCGGATCACAAGGTCAGGAGATCGAGACCACAGTGAAACCCCGTCTCTACTAAAAATACAAAAAACTAGCCGGGCGCGGTGGCGGGCGCCTGTAGTCCCAGCTACTCAGGAGGCTGAGGCAGGAGAATGGCCTGAATCCAGGAGGCGGAGCTTGCAGTGAGCCGAGATCGCGCCACTGCACTCCAACCTGGGCGACAGCATGAGACTCCGTCTCAAAAAAAAAAAAAAAACAACAAAAAAAAATATTTTTGGATTAAGGAATCACCCTGTTCTTAACAATTCCTCTTGTTAATTTTAGCTGTTTTACTGTAAAACGTGTGTACATGTCAAGAAGTTAAGCAGTATAGAAGAGTATGAAGTAAAACCTAGAAGGAACCCTTCCTGCATCCCTAATCTCGCTTCTTAGAAATAATTTTCCCAACAGTTTTTACAGTCTTTCAGAAATTTTCTGGTCATATACAAAAGTGTGTGGAGGCATGTAAATCTTTTATATTAAGAGATCACATGTCACAGTGAAACACCACTTTTTATTTCATAGTTAGCACCCCTTCAACATATCACCTTTCAGGGAATCTGGGTTTAGGGTGATGCTGCTCTCTGGACGTGACAGTATGCACTGTCAGTAACTGAGGCAGCCTGTATTAAAACCCAAGGCGGAAAGAGATCTGCTTGTAGCATTTGTGGTGGGCTCAATCTGTGTAATCCCCCTGCCTTGAGTGTGACCTAGTGACTCACTGCTAATGGATGGAATACAGAAAAGGAAGGCAATGTCACTTCCGTGATTAGGTCACAGAGCACCATAACTTTTTTTTTCTTTTTTTCTTTTTTTCTTTTGTTAGACTGAGTCTTGCTCTGTCGCCCAGGCTGGAGTGCAGTGGTACAATCTCAGCCACTGCAACCTCTGCCTCCCGGATTTAAGCAATTCTGTGCCTCAGCCTCCTGAGTAGCTGGGATTACAGGCGTGCGCCACCATGCCCAGCTAATTTTGGTATTTTTAGTAGAGATGGGGTTTCACCATCTTAGCCAGGCTGGTCTTGAACTCCTGACCTCGTGATCCACCCTCGTCGGCCCCCCAAAGTGCTGGGATTACAGGTGTGAGCCACCACACCAGGCCCATAACTTCTTACTGATATGGTCTTGCCCTCTCATTTGCTCGCTTTGATGAAGCTGGCTGCCATGTTGTAAGATGTCCTATGGAGGACCAACAGTGGCAAGGAACAGAGGGAAGCCTTACTCCAACAGCCCTGGAGGCACTGAATTCTGCCAACAACCATGTAATACAGAAGTCCTTTCCAGCTGAGACTTGAAGTGATGTCAGTGTCATGAGGAACCCAAAGCCAGAGGACCCAACTAAGCAATTTCTAGAGTCTTAACCCATAGGAAGCATGAGATGGTAAGTGTTCTTCTATGCCACATTTTGAAATAACCTGCTTTGCAGCAATAGATAACACAGCATAATGTGGTAGGAGGAAGAATATTAGGATGAGCAGTTTCAAAGTCGTGTCAACAGGAAGAATATGAATCTCCTTGTGTAGTTGGTGGGAAATCTTGGGATTTTGAGCTCAATTTCAGCAGCCCTTAATGGAACCAGCAGAAACTGAGCTACAGAGAAAGCAACTGACATGAAATAGACATCTGAGGTTGGAGAACTTATAAGATATTAGTTGGGATCTGGAGGTGAGACCTTATTCTTCTGCAAAGAATCAAGACCTTGGAAGGGAAGGGACCGTACTTCTAGTGACAGAAACCAGATGGAGAATAGCTTAAGGAGAAAGTGAGGGAGGTAGAGGATAGGAATCCCAGGACTATCTGTGTGGGATGTCTTTGGTTCAAAAAACAGTTGTATATTAAGATTTGGTAGATATTGCAAAATTGTACTTCAAAGACACTGCAAAAATTTATTCTTCCGCTGGGCGTGGTGGCTCACTCCTGTAATCCCAGCACTTTGGGAGGCCGAGGCGGGTAGATCACGAGGTCAGGAGATCGAGACCATCCAAGCTAACACGGCAAAACCCTGTCTCTACTAAAAATACAAAAAATTAGCCGGGTGTGGTGGCGGGCGCCTGTAGTCCCAGCTACTCAGGAGGCTGAGGCAGGAGAAAGGCGTGAACTTGGGAGGCAGAGCTTGCAATGAGCCGAGATTGCGCCACTGCACTCCAGCCTGGGCGACAGAGCAAGATTCTGTCTCAAAAAAAAAAAAAAAAAAAAATGTATTCTTCCACTGCAGAGATTTTACAACATGGCCACAAATTATTGTACACTCCCCCCACTGAGAGGTCAGATCTATGTCTATGCCCTTTGAATCCAGACAGGCTTGTGACTGTTGCAGTCAATAGAATACCGTGGAAGTGATGTGACTTTCATGGCTAGGTCAGAATAAGCCATGCTGCTTTTAACTTGTTCTTTGCATACACTTGTTCTTGGAAGTCTGAGTGGCCATGTAAGAAGTCCCAACAATCCTGAGACTGTCATACTCAAGAGGCTCATTTGGAGATACTCCATTTGACAGTCCCAGATGAGCTGGTCTTTCAACCATCCCATCCCTCGTGTCAGGACATGAGTGAAGAAGCCACCTCAGAATGAGTTCTTCAGCTCCCACTGTCCCTGTTCCCAGCCATTCCAACCACCCAAACTTTTGAGTCATACCAGCTAAGGACACCATGGATGGAGAAGAACCCTATGTTCTTTCCAAATTCCCAGTCCAATAAACTGGTAATTTCATGCCATTAAGCTTTGCATGACTTACTATGAAACAATAAATGAACCCCCTAACCATGCTTGAGAATAATCATTCTTTAGCCCACTTTGGATATTGGCAAACTTAATATTTGTCAATCTTTTTTTTTTTTTTTTTTTGAGACAGAGTCTCACTCTGTCACCCAGGCTGGAGTGCAGTGGTGCAATGTAGGCTCACTGCAATCTCTGCCTCCTCAGTTCAAGCGATTCTCCTGCCTCAGCCTCCCAAGTAGCTGGGATTACAGGCTAATTTTTATACTTTTAGTAGAGACAAGGTTTCACCATGTTGGCCACGATGGTCTCAATCTCCTGACCTCATGATCCGCCTGCCTCGCCCTCCCAAAGTGCTGGGATTACAGGCATGAGCCACCACGCCCGGGCATATTTGTCAGTCTTACAGGCAAAAACAAAATCTCATTATTTAAAAAATTATCCATTGGCGTTTATCCATTAACTGCCCTTCATGTGCTTTGCTCATGTTGCCATTGGGTTGTTTATCTTTTTTCATTAACTCTCAAAATGTTCTATATGTTAAGGAAATTAGCCCTTGCTGTCATGTAGTGAATATTTTTTGTGTTTTTTACTACAGTACTCTTTTTCACAACAAGTTCTTAATTTTTGTATTGTCGGATTTGTTGGTGTTTACTTTTATGATTTCACATTTTTGCATCATGCTTGGAAATGTCTTCCCTATGCAAGATGTTTTTAAAAATCATCATGTTTCTGTACTTTAATGTTTTTTTATATTTTATCATTGATCTATATCTTACTTATTTTGGCATGAGAAATGAGACATGCCTCCAACATCTTTTATCCAAATGGCTGAGCAGATACCATTTGAAAACCCATCTTACTTTCATCTTCCATACCAATTTAAAATGCCAACTTTGTCCTACCTTAGGATCCGCTTTTCCACAAATATTCTTTTCTACTCATCTGCCTATCCCTGTGCCAGTTACCAAAATGTTTGTGTTTATGGCTTCATAATGTATTTTACTATCTGATAATGCTTGTACCCCATAATTATTGTTAATTTCAAAAGTTTTCCCAACTAGTCTTACATGTCTGTTTTTCCACATGAATTTTATTTTATTTTATTTATGTTTTAATTTAATTTTTTTTTTTTTGAGACAGTCTTGCTCTGTCGCCCAGGCTGGAGTGCAGTGGCACAATTTTGGCTCACTGCAACCTCCACCTCCTAGGTTCAAACAATTCTGCCTCAGCCTCCCAAGTACCTGGGATTGCAGGCGCCTACCACCATGCCCAGCTAATTTTTGTATTTTTAGTAGAGACAGGGTTTCACCATCTTGGCCAGGCTGGTCTTGAACTCCTGACCTTGTGATCCACCCACCTCAGCCTCCCAAAGTGCGGGGATTACAGGCATGAACCACCACGCCCAGCCCCACATGAATTTTAGTATCATTTTGTTAAGTTCTGAAAATAATCATATTACAATTTTGATTAGAATTGCTGACATTTTGGGCCAGGCATGGTGGCTCACACCTGTAATCCTAACACTTTGGGAGGCCGAGGTGGGTGGATTGCCTGAGCTCAGGAATTCGAGGCCAGCCTGGACGATGTGGCAAAACTCTGTCTCTACTAAAAAAAAAAAAAAAGAAAAGAAAAGAAAAAAAAATTAGCTGGGTATGGGGGCATGCACCTTGTAGTCCCAGCTACTTGGGAAGCTGAGGCACAAGAATTGCTTGAACCCGGGAGGCAGAGGTTGCAGTGAGCCAAGATCACACCACTACACTCCAGCCTGTGACAGAGTCAGACTCTGTCTCAAAAAAAAAAAAAAAAAAAAAAAAAAAGTGCTGAGATTTTGACCTTCAACTTCAACTTCTTTGGACTTGTATTATTATTTCCATTTTACAAAGGAGAAACTGAGACACAGAGAGGCTAAGTAATTTACTCAAGGTCACACACAGTACACAGTCAAGAAAGAGATTCAGACTCAGTCAAGCTTCAGAGGCCACCCTCTTAGCCGTGATCCTGTGTTGTGCCTCCATATTCAAAAATCTAGGACAACTGGAGAAAGTATTCAAAATGCACTTTTTTAGGATAGAAAGTGGGATAGGATAAAAAGTAAAGACTTCAGGTCATTTATTTTTCACTTCACTTTCAAAAGGAGAACTTTAGGAGGGAAGCAAAAGAAGGTCATAGACTGAAATCATTTTCAGTCCGGCCTAGGATCTTGCCCTTTGATTCTCAGAGAATGAAATGATACATAAAGGGAAGGTATGTCATTGTTGATGACTACCTGAAGTATTTTTGTTGTCCAAAAATGCATTGAGCACCACACACCCAATAAGAAAGCTAAAATTTGGTTGGGTGCAGTGGCTCACACCTGTAATCCCAGCACTTTGGGAAGCCAAGACAGGTGGATCACCTGAGGTCAGAAGTTCGAGACCAGCCAGGCCAACATGGTGAAGCCCTATCTCTACTAAAAATACAAAAAATTAGCCAGGCGTGGTGGCAGGCGCCTGTAATCCTAGCTACTTGGAAGGCTGAGGCAGGAGAATCACTTGAACCTGGGAGGTGGAGGTTGCAGTGAGGCGAGATCACACCACTGCACTCCAGCCTGGGCGACAGAGCAAGACTCGGTCTCAAAAATAAAATAAAAAGGCTGATTGATAGATATGTGACGAAAGAAGATTAAAATTTTAACAGAATTATGGTGGTGACTAGAGGGACATTCACTGTAAAATTCAACTTTGTTGTATGTTTGAATATTTTATAATAAGATGAATTCTACTCCTAGGTATATATTCAAGAGAAATGAAAACATGTCCACAAATTCATATGAGCATTATTCAAAGTAGCCAGAAAGCAGAAACAACCCGGAAGCCCATTAAATGGTGAATGGACAAACAAAATATGGTATATCTATTCAATGGAATATTATTTGGCAATAAAAAGAAAGTACTGACACGTACTACAACATGGATAAACCCTGAAAACATCATAAGTGAAAGAAGCCAGACACAGAAGACCTTATTGTATATGATTCTATTTCTAGAAAAGATCAAGAGTCAGCAAATCTGTAGAGACAGAGTAGAGATTGCCAGGGGCTGGGGAGTTGGAGGAGAATGGGAAGTGAATGCTAATGAGTACAAGGATTCTTTTTGGAGTGATGAAAATGTTCTAAAATTGTGGAGATGATTGTGAAACTCTGAATATACTAAAAGCCTTTGAATTTTACACTTTTTTTTTTTTTTTAGATGGAGTCTTATTTGGTAACCCAGGCTG
This sequence comes from Theropithecus gelada, assembly GCF_003255815.1. Lineage (NCBI taxonomy): Eukaryota > Metazoa > Chordata > Mammalia > Primates > Cercopithecidae > Theropithecus > Theropithecus gelada. The sequence goes on along the minus strand of NC_037685.1, from coordinate 37,259,021 downwards.
GAGTGCAGTGGCATGATCTTGGCTCACTACAACCTCCACCTCCCAGGTTCAAGTGATTCTTCTGCTTCAGCCTCCCGAGTATCTGGGATCACAGGTGCATGCCACCACGTCCAGCTAATTTTTGTATTTTTAGTAGAGACAGGGTTCACCATGTTGGCCAGGCTGGTCTTGAACTCCTGACTTCAAGTGATCCACCAGCCTCTGCCTCCCAAAGTGCTGGGATTACAGGCATGAGCCACCGTGCCAAGCTGGATTGTACACTTAAAATGCATAAATTGTATGGTGGGTAAATTGTATAGTATGTGAATTATATCTCAATAAAGGTGTTAAAAATAAAATGTCAGAAAAAATATTACATTCAGCCCTATTATCACCTGATTAATTGCCGTATCACCTACAAATTTCTTGCTCTAAATGAAGATAAAGATCATCATAAATTCAAATATATTCTGTGTATATTAACACAAATTTCTTAAGGAATTTCTAAATTCAATTCATGGTATTAATCTTTGATTCATCAAACTGGTTCTAACTGGAGGACTCTAATATTCTCTCAAATGTCTTTTTTTTTTTTTGGTAACAATGTCTAGTTACAGATGGCTCAGGATAGACTCACATGGTATTTAAGGCTACTAAAGTCAGAGAAGTCAGAGCAAGAGTAAGTAAATGCTTAAACACTGCCCTGCTGGTCACTCCAGAGCCCTGTGAAGTCCCAGAGGGAGAAAGAAAGAGACAGAGCATGACAGTGCATGTGAAATGAGGAAGTTATTCTTTAAACAAGCCACTGGTTCTCAAACTTGGGTGCATATTGGAATGGCCTGGGGACCTTTGTTATGCACTGATGCCTAGGTGCTCCTCCCCACCCAGAGATCTTCATGTAGCTGGTCTGGGGTGCAGCCTGGGCATCAGGATCTTTTAAAGCTCCCTAGGAGATCCTAGCATGCGGCTGGATTGAGAATCACTGGCCCAGGACAATCACCGTAGCTCTGGGAGGGCCAGGCTGGAGCAGAGGCTTAGCTCATAACCTAAATCCAAATGGTGGAGGGATTCACCATTCTCTGCATGACCCCAAGCTGCAAGAAACTGAAGCAAGGGTGAGTGAGCACAGATGGAGAGCGCAAACATGGAGACTTAACATCATCCTCATCCTCTAATTCAAAAGACAGAATTCCAATCAAACTCTATTAAAAGGTAGTTCATGAAAAGCTTTCCTCCTACCCTGTTCCCCTGTTGCTGCCATGTGCCCTACCTCCAAACAGGTCACCACTTTATCTTTATCTTTATAGCTTCTTCTTTATCTTTCCAGAAAAAGACATGTTTATCTTTTAGCTTCTTCTTTATCTCTCTAGAGAATTCAAGCCAACCTAGATATATGTCTTTTTTTTTTTTTTTTAACAGCAAAGATAGAATTTCATACTATTTTTTTCCCAGGAAAATCTTGGAAATAATGTCATATCAATGCTTAATTTCATATCAATTTCTCTCATATTTTTACATCTACATAGTATTCCATTATAGAGATGCACCATAATTTACTTTAAGAATTACTTATTGATGGGCATTTAAATTGTTTCTTAGTTGATATTATGCCCAAATGCTTCCATGGATAACACTGTTCATGTCATTTTGCACAGATATTAACATAACTAGAGGATAAATTCCTACAAGCAGAATCGCAGGGTCAAAATGTTGTACATTTGTAATTTGATAGACACCACAAAATTTTCCTCCGTGGGGTGGTTGCGATTTATACTTATACCAGCAACATGAGATTCCTCTTCACTCCTGCTAGCCCACCCCCGCCCGCCTCACCAGAGTAGGCTGTCACACTTGTGTGTTGTTTGCCAGTCTGACAGGTTAAAAAACAATGTCGCAGCTGGGTGCAGTGGCTCACGCCTATAATCCCAGCACTTTGGGAGGCCGAGGCAGGTGGATCACGAGGTCAGGAGATCATGACCATCCTAGGCCAGGTGCGGTAAGATCAGCCTGGCCAAGATGGTGAAACCCCGTCTCTACTAAAAATACAAACAAAATTAGCCAGGCATGGTGGTGGGCGCCAGTAATCCCAGCTACTCGGGATGCTGAGGCAGAGAATTGCTTAAACCCGGGAGATAGAGGAGGCAGTGAGCTGAGATCATGCCACTGTTCCAGCCTGGGCAACAGAGCGAGACTCCGTCTCAAAAACAAAAACAAAAAAAAACATCCTGGCCAACATGGTGAAACCCCGTCTCTACTAAAAATACAAAAATTAACCAGGTGTGGCAGCTCACGCCTGTAGTCACAGCTACTCGGGAGACTGAGGGAGAAGAATTGCTTGAACCTGGGGTGCAGTGAGCCAAGATCGTGCCACTGCACTCTAGCCTGGGTGACAGCGCGAGACTCCGTCTCAAAAAAAAAAAAAAAAAAAAAAAAAAAGATGGTCTTCATATACGGGAGTTTGCTTTTCTTTCCCATTTGTGAACTTGTGTGCTTTCCCATGTTTAAGACTATTTTATAGTTCCTCTTCTATCGATGTTCGTTTGTAGCACACAAGTGAACTGTGCTCCACAATAGTCAGCTGTGGCCCAATGTTCTGTTTTGGCCCACTAGCAGCATAGACGATATAAGCACGTCCCAGTCAGTTAGCAATTTTTCTGGGGAAGAATAAGGAGGTGGGTGAACAGGTGGACAGACCAAGAGGTGAAAGCCCTTCATACTTGACAAAAGGGACTCAGGCTGTTTACTTGCCCCAAGAGGTCATACACCATATCTCAGTCATTCTGCTAATACTAATTGAATGCCTGTGACATGTAAAACATGTCTAATAGATGAAAGAATGAAAGCATCAGGATATACCTCTCAAAATTACATTATAATAGAAGTCTTTCTACCAATATTCCTACATATTTATTTTTTGTGGATATTAATGTGCAATTGCACTATCATTAGTAGTAATTAAACTGTCATTTCATACTTTTGCATTTTCCTTGCAATTATCCAAACTGATAATTTTCTTTTTTCTTTCTTTTTTTTTTTTTTTTTTTTTGAGACAGAGTGTCGCTCTGTCGCCCAGGCTGGAGTGCAGTGGCACAATCTCGGCTCACTGCAAGCTCCACCTCCCAGGTTCATGTCATTCTCCTGCCTCAGCCTCCTGAGTAGATGGGACTACAGGCGCCTGCGACCATGCCAGGCTAATTTTTTTTTTTGTATTTTTTTAGTAGAGACATGTTAGCCAGATGGTCTCTATCTCCTGACCTCGTGATCCGCCCACCTCGGCCTCCCAAAGTGCTGGGATTACAGGTGTGAGACACTCTTTTTTTTTTTTTTTTGAGACGGAATTTCACTCTTGTTGCCCAGGCTGGAGTGCGATGGTACGATCTTGGCTCACCGTATCCTCTGCCTCCTGGATTCAAGCGATTCTTCTGCTTCAGCCTCCCAAGTAGCTGGGATTACAGGCATGCACCACCATGCCCAGCTAATTTTGTAGTTTTAGTAGAGACGGGGGTTTCTCCATGTTGGTCAGGCTGGTCTCAAACTCCTAACCTCTGGTGATCCGCCTGCCTCAGCCTCCCAAAGTCCTGAGATTACAGGCATGAGCCACCCTGCCTGGCCCTGATAATTTTCTAACATATTCTTTGAATCTGTGCTCCTATATATGTAATCTTAGTACTTTTGGCATTTTTTTCCACCACCTGAAGAAAAAAAAACAAACCCTGATCCCCTCTTTATGATTCTTCCAAAGCCTTTTCTGACTTGAGAGCTTTGTGTGTGCCTATTCTCTTATTGAGTTTCGTTTCTTTCTGTGTAAATTACAAGCCCTAATAAGGACTTTCCAATGGCATCTAGCCGATCCCTGAGGCGCCTTGCTGGACAGAGGTATCAGTCTTTCCTGTTTTAAAGCATTTCTGAAGAAAGACCTTTCATTTTCTCAATAATCTTCCCATTCCAGTATTTATGATCTAGTCATGGAAATAACTTTCCACCACCTATCTCCCCGGGATGATCTCATTGACCATCTTAATGTAATTTGATGCTGATTACTTCTAAATTTTTCTTCAGTTCTCACAAATTAGTCATCAAAACAGATTCACACTGTAATTAACTTGTGACTTTGATTTTTTTTCATGGTAGAATTAAGAATTTGATTTTTTCCCCCATGGTGAAATCACTCTATATTTGTTTCCCATTTAAATAACTACATTTCCAAATTCAGGCATGCAAGGAATATCACTTAATTTATATTCCAAACTTCTTTCCACCAGGCAGGAAAAAACTCAGCCCCAGCCATTTCGGGGCTTACTGCACTCCCTTCCCTGGATGTCTTGCTGGACAGTAGAGTCCAGCAACTCAGGTAGCATCAGGGTGTCAGGAGACCCTCTGAGGACCACTGTCCCAGCTGCATGTCAGGTCCATGCACCTGCGCTGCAAGTTCCATGCCCTGCTTAGGGCAAGGGAACTGCCAGCAAGGCTGGGAACCGCAGATGAGGTGGGGTCCCTGCTGTCTGCAGGACCACAGACCCCTCCTTCCTTTTTAGCTTCTCTTTTCTCCTTTCCTTCAGAGGCACAACCTTTGGCTCCTCTACTCCCACAGAACACTGAACATACTTAGGGTTTTGGCTTTTGAAAACCTGAATATCTCAAAAACAAAAAAAAAAATACCCTTCATCCATTTCATGTTGAAAACACATCACATGTCAAGGTCTGTGCCAGGAGGCCCATGAGCGTTGATGGTGCCGCCAGGATGACAGGTACATTAACAGGAGGCACCACATCGCAAGTGCACCAAGCCCACCCATGTGGAGATGACAAAAGAAGCCCTATTCACTTCCAGGAGGAAGGGACACTAAGCCGGGACCTGAAGAGGTAAGAAACAGGTGGAGGGCTCAGTGGGCAGTGGAAAAGATGGTCCCAGAAGATTTTACTCCACAATTGTTCTTTTCAACATTCTTTGCTCAAATGTTTGTGCATTTTATGTAGCTTCTCTTTTTTAGTGCTTTCATGATGGGTAAACTGAGTCTTCTCTATTGTCCTAAATGATAAGGAATTACAAAAGGTTAACTTGTAAATGACACAATTTATTGTCAATTAACCCAACAAGTTTTATAATGTAACTGTGGAGAGAGCATTGGGAGGAGGAGGGGCAAATGCTGTCTTAGCAAAATAAATCCAGAGTATTTTTAGCAAAACTAGAATCAAAGTTATGTTAATACAGGGAATATGAATCTCCCTAGTAGATCAGACTGGGGCAGGGATGAGGGTGGGTTGGGAAGAACCTGCAAAGGAAATGATTCCTGCTGGGGAGAAGGAAGGGAGGTTTTGACTGGGACCTAAAGCTTGGCACAGACATACTTGGCATCCCAGCTTCTTCCCCAGACCTCATCCTCAGGAGCAAGCTCACCTTTCTCCTAACATGGAAGGGTTAAACATACTATATCAAAACCCACTCCTTCTACTTTGGGGTCTCTGTAATTGGCCAAAGAGAAAAGCCATTGAATGATGTCTGAGGCTGCAAAATGTGCAGGACACAAGAAAAGATCAAAGGGTTCTGGAATTTAATGACAGTCATGCCTTGCTTAATGACAGGGATACATTCTGAGAAATGCATCAATAGGCAATTTCATCATTGTGTGAACATCACAGAGTGTACTTACACCCACCTAGCTGGTGTAGCCTACTACGTACCTAGGCTATGTGGTACAGCCTGTTGCTCCTAGGCCATCAACTGGAAGAGCATGTTACTGTACTGAAAACTATAGGTAATCATAACAAATAGTAAGTATTTGTATATCTAGACATATCTAACATAGAAAAAGTACAGTAAAAGTATGGTATAAAAGATTAAAACATGGTATACCTGCAGAGGGCACTTACCATGAATGGAGCTTGCAGGACCGGAAGCTGCTCTGGGTGACTCACTCAGTGAGTGAGTGGTGAATGAGTTGAGGGTCTAGGACATAGCTATATGCTACTCCATTTTTATGCTGCTGACAAAGACATACCCAAGACTGGGCAGTTTACAAAAGGAAGAGGTTTGATTGGACTTACAGTTCCATACGGCTGGGGAAGCCTCACAATCATGGCAGAAGGCAAGGAGGAGCAAGTCACGTCTTACATGGATGGCAGCAGGCAAAGAGAGAGAAATGAAAGTCAAAAGAAACAAGTTTCCCCTTATAAAACCATCAGATCTCATGAGACTTATTCACTACCACGAGAACAGTATGGGGAAAACCACCCCCAATTCAATTCTCTCCCACTGGGTCCTTCCCACAACACATGGAAATTATGGGAGCTACAATTCAAGATGAGATTTGGGTAGGGACACAGAGACAAACCATATCAACTGTAGACTATATAAACACTGTACACTTAGGCTACTACATTGTATTAGTCCATTTTCACACGGCTAAAAAGAAATTCCTGAGACTGGGTAATTTACAAAGGAAAGAGGTTTCATTGACTCCCAGTTCCTCATGGCTGGGGAGACCTCAGGAAACTTACAATCATGGTGGAAGGGGAAGCAGGCACAGCTTACATGGCAGCAGATGAGAGAGGGAACTCCAGGGGAAACTGCCACTTATAAAACCATCAGAACTCATGAATACCCCCTCACTATCATGAGAACAGCCTGGCGGAGACTCCTCCCATAATCCAATCACCTCTCACCAGGACTCTCCCTCAATATCTGGGGATTACAATTCAAGATGAGATTTGAGTGGGGATACAAAGCCTAACCATAATATACATCTATTAAAAATATTTTTCTGGCCAGGTTCAGTGGCTCACACCTGTAATCCCAGCACTTTGGGAGGCTGAGGTGGTGGATCACAAGGTCAGGAGTTCAAGACCAGCCTGGCCAACATGGTGAAACCCCATCTCTACTAAAACTACAAAAATTAGTTGGGCATGGTGGCATGCACTTGTAATCCCAGCTACTCAGGAGGCTGAGGCAGGAGAATCACTTGAACCTGGAGGTTGCAGTGAACCATGATCGCACCATTGCACTCGAGCCTGGGCGACAGAGCGAGACTCCATTTCAAAAAATATATATATATTTCTTCAATAATAAATTAGCCTTAGTTTCCTGTAACTTTTTTAAAATGTTTTTAAACTTTTAGACTCTTGTGTAATAACACTTACTTAAAACAAATACATCGTACAGCTGTGCAAAAATATTTTTCTTTGTTTATATCCTTACTCTATAAGCTTTTTTCTAGTTTTAGAATTTGTCTTCTTGAATTTTTAAAAACTCTTTTACTAAAAACTAAGATACAAACATATACACATTAGCCCAGACCTGCACAGGGTCAGGATCATCAATATCACTGTCTTCCACCCCCACATCTTGTTCCACTGGAAGGTTTTTGGGGCATTAACATGCATGGAGCTGTCATCTCCTATGGTAATAATGCCTTCTTCTAGACACCTCCTAAAGGACCTGCTTGAGGCTATTTAAGAATTAACTTTTTTCCTTTAAAAGTTAAAGGAACAAATAATATAGTAAATACATAAACCAGTTACACAATCATTTATTATCATGATCAGGGATGATGCACTGTACATAATTGTCTATGCTAGACTTTTATAGGACTGTCAGTACAGCAGGTTTGTCTAAGCCAGCATCACCACAAACTCATGAGGTACGTATTACTCTACAACATTACTACAGGCCAGGCGCGGTGGCTCAAGCCTGTAATCCCAGCACTTTGGGAGGCCAAGACGGGCGGATCTACTACTTCAGTTCTCCTTGGAATCCATTGAATCCCCTCAGAGAACAGCGGGAGAGGTGGGAGAGGTCGTGTCTGGACCAGAGAAGCCCTACAGCTGAGGTAGGCCTGGACTAGGAATTAGTTAAGTCTGCTTTGTTAGTTTCCCATGGCTGCTGTGACAAGTCACCACAGGCTTAGTGGTTTAAAACAACACAACTTTGTTATCTGATAGTTCTGGAGGCTGGAGGTCCTGAAACCATGATGTCAGCAAGATCACTTTTCTCAGGAGCATCTCCTGCCTCCAGCAACCCCTAGAGAACTCCACCACTGCTTGGCTCATGGCCCCTCATCTCTCCCACCTCCACCCCCTCCTGACATCACTCCTCTCACCTTGACTCCCTGCCTCCCTTTCTTGCTTTTTCTTTTCTTTTTTTTTTTTTTGAGAAAGTCTCTCTCTCTGTCACCCAGGCTGGAGTAGAGTGGCACTATCTAGGCTCACAGCAAGCTCCGCCTCCCGGGTTCACGCCATTCTCCTGCCTCAGCCTCCCGGGTTCACGCCATTCTCCTGCCTCAGCCTCCCAAATAACTGGGACTACAGGTGTCTGCCATCATGCCCGGCTAATTTTTTGTATTTTTAGTAGAGACAGCGTTTCACTGTGTTAGCCAGGATGGTCTCAATCTCTTGACCTCGTGATCCACCTGCCTCAGCCTCCCAAAGTGCTGGGATTACAGTCTCTGCCTCCCTTTCATAAGGACTCTTGTGGCTGTATTGGGCCCACCTGGACATTCTCCCCATCACAAGACCCTTAAATGAATCCCATCTGCAAAGTTTATTTTACCATATAAGGTAACATTTTGGGAGGAGGCCGTTATTGTGCCTACCACCCGCATCAGCTCCTCAACTTTCCCTTCCCAGAGGAGAACCAGGGACAGAAAACAATAATTACACCGTTCCCTGAGTACTTACTGAGCATGTATTATGTGCCAGGTATTGTTTCAATCAGCTGGAACAGAGCAGTAAATAAAATAGACACAAATTCTTCACCACACAATGTTTATATCCTGGTGTTGGGGAAGAAAGAATATACATAATACATAAGCAAAACCTTTAGCAAGTGAGATGATGAAGAATCCTGGGTTGACTGTGGTGGCTCACACCTGTGATCCCAGCACTTTGGGAGGCCAAGGTGGGAGAATTGCTTGAGACCAGAAATTTGAGACCAGGCTGGGCAACATAGCGAGATCCCATCTCTAAAAAAAAAAAAAATTTCTGGGCATTGTGGTGCATTGTGGTGCTAGGACCTGTGGTCCTAGCTACTCAGGAGGCCAAAGCAGGAGGATCACCTGAGCCCAGGAAGTCAAGGCTGCAGTGAGCTGTGATCGCACCACTGCACTACACCCTGGGCAACAGAGTGAGGCCCTGTCTCAAAGAAAGAAAGGAAGAACTCCTAAGAAGAATAAACAGTAATTCAGGTGGTGGGAAGTAAGTGTTTAGATGCTGTGATTTTGGGTAAGATGGCCAGGAAGGCTTTATGAAAAGGGGAAATTCCAGAAAAGACCAGAATAAAGTGAAGAAGAAATATGATAAATATCCATATTTAGAAGTGATACAAGAAGTATCCATGTGGATATTTGTGGAAAAATGATTCAGGCAGAGAGGAGGCACCAGGAGTCGCTGGGTGGGTGCATGCCCAGTGTGGTTGAGGAACAGCTGGTGGCCACTGTGGCTCGTGTGAAGCGAGCCAGACGGGACTCATGGTCATTGAGGGCACAGTGGGGAAGGGGGCAAATAGTAGAGAATTGTAAGACTTTGGCTTTGACTTAGAGTGAGTTGGAAGTGATTAGGGAGTTTTAAGCAGAGGAGAGATGTGATCTGACCTGATTTAAGGTCAGATCAGATTTAAGGCCAGAGGATCTCTCCAGCCATTGTGCTAAGAATTGACCTAAGGGCAGAAGCAGGTGTCCAGCATGGTGGCATGGCCCAAGCTGGAAATGGTAGAGGTGAGAGGAAGCAGTCAGAGCCTGTGTATCTTGCAAAGGCAGAGTCAGGGGGATCCAGTGACAAACTAGATGTGGGATGTTAGAGAGACATGAAGGGGTCAGGGATGACTCCAAGTTTTTGGCAGATGGACAAGTGAAGTTGCCATGTATTGAGCTGGAGGTGACTGGGGAAAGGAGCGGGTTTGTGGGAACAGATCTGTTCAGGGTTGAGCATGGGTTGAATATGAGTTGTCAATTCAGTACTGTGTTAGTCCGTACTTATGCTGCTAATGAAGACATTAGCTAATGAAGACTTATCAAGACTGGATAATTTATAAAGGAAAAAGGTTTAATTGACTCACAATTCTGCATGGCTACGGAGGCCTCAGGAAACTTACAATCATGGCAGGAGGGGAAACAAACATGTCCTTCTCCACATGATGGCAGGAAAGAAGTGTGGAGCAAAAGGGGGAAAAGCCCCTTATAAAACCATCAGATCTCATGAGAACTCATTCACTATCACCAGAACAGCATGAGGGTAACTGCCCCCATGATTAAATTACCTCCCATCCCTCCCACAACATGTGGGGATTATGGCAACTACAATTCAAAATGAGATTTAGGTGGGGGCACAGCCAAACCATATCAAATATCAAAGACAAGATGACAGGAGGCAACTGGACACAGTCTCAGGGGACAGGTCCAGACTGGAGTTAAAAATTTGGAACTCGTTAGGAACTGAATGTTTATGTCTCTTGCCCCCCTACTCAAATTTATATATGTTCAAGCCCTAATGCCCAGTGTGATAGTATTTGGAGATGGGGGCCTTTAAGAGGTAATTAGGGTTAGGTGAGGTCATGAGGGTGGGGCCTTTGTAGTGGGATTAGTGCCCTTGTAAATGGAGGAAGAGAGAGAGCTCCTTCTCTCTCCATGTGCACATGCCAAGAAAAGGCCATGGAAGTGCACATTGAGAAGGAGGCCATCTACAAGCCAGGAAGGAGGCTGCACCAGAAGCCCAATCTGCTGGCACCTTGATCATGAACTGTCTTAGACCATTTGTGTTGCTAGAAAGGAATACCTGAGCCTGGGTAATTTATAAAGAAAAGAGGTTTATTTGGCTCACGGTTCTGCAGGCTTTACAGGAAGCATGCAGCATCTCTTTCTGGCGAGGCCTCAGGCTGCTTCCACTCATGCTAGAAGGTGAAGGGGAATGCTACATACAGATCGCATGGTGAGAGCAGAAGCAAGAAAGAAGGAGGCAGTGCCAGGCTTTTTTCAACAACCAGGTCTCTCAGGCATTAAGAGTGAGAACACACTCCTGTGAGAATGCTACCAATTCATAACTGAGGGGGATCCACCCCCACAATCCACCCCCACCTCCCACCAGACCCCACCTCCAACATTGGGGATCAAGTTTCAAGATGAATTTGATGGGGCCAAACAAACCATATCCAAACCCCAGTATGGACATTCCAGCCCTCAGAACTGTGAGAAATACAGGTATGTTGTTGAAGCCAGTCTATGGTAAATACCTAGTCTATGGTATTTTGATGGCAGCCCAAGCCAATGAAGACAGAAGGTAACAGCATGTAGGTGGCGGTTGAAGACACAGGGAGAAGATGGCATCTTCAAGCCAAGGAGGGAAGCTTCAGAAGAAAGACCCTGACCGTGCCCTGACTTCAGACCCTGGCCTCCAGAAGTGTGAGAAAATAAATTTCTATTGTTTTCTCAATATTGTTCAAACACTATCCTTGTGTTTGAACACAAGGACCAGATGAGCTCACCAGGAGAGGGAAGTGAAGCTGGACACCCAAGGACTGGCCTTGGGAGCTCCCATGGTTGGAGGTCAGGAAAATGAGAAGTGGTTTCACTGATTTCTGTGCTACTAAGTCATCTATAGTAAGTAACGTCTGCGCCATGTGGAAGGAAGAATGGAGATTGTTCAGAGAGTCACTTTTGTCCACCTCATATTGCAATGTTTTGCTTATTTCCAATTGGATGTTCATTTAAGTGTCCTCAAGTATGAGGGCAACCTCAATGTATTTGTTTGCCAGTGCTGCCGTAACAAAGCACCTCAGTCTGGTTGGCTTAAACAATAGAAATTTATTTTCTCACAGTTCTGGAGGCCAGGGTCTGAAGTCAGGGCGTGGTCAGGATCTTTCTTCTGAAGCCTCTCTCCTTGGCTTGAAGATGCTGTCTTCTCCCTGTGTCTTCAACTGGTCTTCCCTCTGTGTGTAGCTGTGTCCTTATTTTCTCTTCTTAGAAAGGACACCATTCAGATTGGATTAAGGCTCACCCTGATGATCTCATTTTGACTTAGTTACTTCTTTAAAGACCCTGTCTCCAAATACAGTTTCATTCTGAGAGGCTGGGGGTTAGGACTTCAGCATAGGAATTTTAGGAGGCCACAACTCAGCCCATAACACTAAGTCAGGAAGAAGTAGATGATTTTCCTTTAGTTTTTGTCCTCTATATAACTTCCCATCCCATCTGTGACAAAGGCTAAGGCATGCTAAACCCCTCAGTGTCCAGTCTTGCTCCTGATAAAGAGACCCTGTCTTCTCAGGATACTACAGTCACAGCCTATAATTGAATGGGTGTCAACTTGGCTGTGGTTCTTGGGCAGGATGTTCACAGGCCAGGGGTCTGAAGTATCAGCCACCCAGTAGGCTGAGATGTCTTGACATGTAGCAGAAGAGAATATAATCTGAAGATGTCAATTCCTAGCCTTTTCTCAACTCCACAGTAACAACTCTCACATAATGTTTGTGGCTATGGTTGTGGTTTTAATTTACTCTACCTTTTACATGGGAGAGTCACATTAGGTTATAAACAAAGATGCTGCAGAAGTACTAGTCTGACAGCGAGGACACTTAAGCAAGGGTAGGTTACTTTTATTTACTTTTATTTTTTGAGACAGTGTCTTGCTTTGTGACCAAGGCTGGCATGTGGTAGTGTGATCTTAGCTCACTGCAGCCTCAACCTCCTGGGCTCAAGCTATCCTCCCACCTCACTCCCCCAGGTAGCTGGAACTACAGGCAGACACCACCATGCCTGACTGATTTTTTAATAGAGATGGGGTTTGCCATGTTGCCCAGAGTGGTCTTGAACTCCTGGACTCAAGCAATCCTCCCACCTCAGCCTTCCAAAATGCTAGGATTATAGGCATGAGCCGCTGCCTGGCCTTTGTGGGTTAAAGTAACTAATTTAGGCAAGTTGCTTCACCTATCTCATCACTTCTTTGTTGGGAAATGAAGACAATTAATCCTTTGTCTCTTGTATACCTTGATTGCTTTTCTTTTTTTTTTCCCAAAAGCAGAATAGTTGGGGCCCAGTTTGCAAAGCACAGAGATAGCAAGACACTGAGAGACAGAATAATGGCCCATGAAATAGAGACTCTGAGCTGTGCTAAAAACTAAACTCGGGGCCAGGTGCGGTGGCTCACGCCTGTAATCCCAGCACTTTGGGAGGCCGAGGCGGGCTGATCACGAGGTCAGGAAATCAAGACCATCCTGGCTAACACGGTGAAACCCTGTCTCTACTAAAAATGCAAAAAATTAGCCAGGCGTGGTGGCAGGCGCCTGTAGTCCCAGCCACGCGGGAGGCTGAGGCAGGAGAATGGTGTGAACCTGGGAGTCGGAACTTGCAGTGAGCTGAGATTGTGCCACTGCACCCCAGCCTGGGTGACAGAGCGAGACTCCGTCTCAAAAAAAAAAAAAAAAACTAAACTAAACTCGAGGCACACAGAAAAATGATATAAGTCTTATAGGAGATAAGTCTTCGAGAAATATGAGAAAGCAGCAAAGACGAATGCCATGGGAACAAAGTGAAATAGCAAAGTAAGTGGTAGAAAAAAAATCCAAAGAACAAAATCTGCAATCTGACCTTAACCTAATAATCCTTGCTGAAAGAAAAGAAAGAAGAGAACTCATTGCCCCAACCAATAGAAGAGGTCAGATTGGGGAGGCTCCAAAATAGGTACTCTTTAATATACTGCAGTGTGAAATTTTGATACTTAAAAGAATGAATAATAGAAATACATGAAAAAATTTGACCGGGTGCAGTGGCTCACATCTGTAATCCCAGCACTTTGGGAGGCCAAGGCGGGTGGATCACGAGGTCAGGAGATTGAGACCATCCTGGCTAACACAGTGAAACCCCATCTCTACTAAAAAAAAAAAAAAAAAAAAAAAAATTAGCCAGCCGTGGTGGTGGGCGCCTGTGGTCCCAGCTACTCGGGAGGTTGAGTTAGGAGAATGGTGTGAACCCGGGAGGCGGCACTTGCAGTGAGGTGAGATAGCGCCACTGCACTCCAGCCTGGGGGACAGAGAGAAACTCTGTCTCAAAAAAAAAAAAAAGAAAGAAAGAACTATGTGAAAAAAAAATTATGTCCATTAAAACGAGTGATTCTCGGAGATTAGATCAGAACAGGAATATGATTTTTTCTTTCTAAAAATATTTTTTATATTGTACAATCTTATTAGGATATTATGAAATCAAATGGGAAAATACGAAAAGTACTTCAAGGTACCTGTAAAACAGATATCGCATAAAGGTTTGTCTTATTGCTATTGCTAGGAATCTACATTCCTAGAATTTTTAGTTTTTGTAGGCTACAGAAGTTATGTTGTTCAACTTTTCTCATCACCAGCCAGCATCTCTCTATGCTTCTGTCCTGCCTCCTACACACTGCCAAGGTAACCTTGAACATCTAACTTAATTTCTCAGATCCTTTGTTTCTTCATTGGTGGAGATGAAACTTGCTCCCTCACACATGAATTTTGGGAAGATTAAATAAAACCATATAACAGTAGCATTTATAAAAATAAAATATCCTTGGCCAGGTGTGGTGACTCACACCTGTAATCCTAGCACTTTGGGAGGCTGAGGCGGGCAGATTGCCTGAGCTCAGGAGTGCGAGACCAGCCTGGGCAACATGGCGAAACCTTGTGTTTACTAAAAATACAAAAAAATTAGCCGGGTGTGGTGGTGGGTGCCTGTGATCCCAGATACTTGGGAGGCTGAGGCAGAAGAACCGTTCGAACCGCGGAGGCGGAGGTTGCAGTGAGCTGAGATTGTGCTACTGCACTTCAGTAGCACAATTCAGCTTGGGTGACAGAGCAAGCCTCCATCTCAAATAAAATAAAATATTTTATTTTCGTAGAGACGAGGTTTTGCCATATTGCTCAGGCTGGTCTCGAACTCCTGAGCTCAGGCAATCTGCCCGCCTCGGCCTCTCAAAGTGCTAGAATTACAGGTGTGAGCTCGGCCCCTTTTTTAAAAAAGAAAGAGAGGGAAAGGAAAAGAAAAAAGAACAGCCTGAGGAGAACACCATCCTGTAGGGAAGCAGTGGCGAACCCAGCCGGTACCTCTGGCTCCCCGGCCTTCCCCTTCCCTCGGTGTTCCCTCACCTCCCTGCCTGCAGCCAGCTGTGCTCCTTCTCTGAACCAACGCAGCGGGCATCTGTGAGATTATCTGACCACCAGCCCCCGCAGCCCTTCCACAGATGTGACCCTACACCTTCCTGCCTGGGCAGCAGGATGGGCCTGAGATGGGTACTCTGTTCAAGACAGACCATGGGTCCCTTCCCCAAGACTCTGGAATGGAATGAAGAGAAACTATTTAGTCTCTCTCTTAATTATCTCAATTGCTCTATCTATCGATCTACCTATTTAATTTTTTGAGAGGGAGCCACTCTGTCTCCCAGGCTGGAGTGCAGTGGCTCCATCTTGGCTCACTGAAGCCTCCGCCTCCCAGGTTCAAGCTTTTCTCCTGCCTCAGCCTTCCAAGTAGCTGGGATTACGGCGCCCGTCACCAAGCCCGGCTACTTTTTGTATTTTTAGTAGAGACAGGTTTTCACCATGTTGGCCAAGTTGGTCTCAAACTACTAACCTCAAGTGATCTGCCCGCCTCAGCCTTCCGAAGTGCTGGAAATACAGTCATGAGCCACCGCACCCGGCCTCAATTGCTGTATCATTGAGACAAAGCAAGGACCTCTCTATCGGGTCTGCTGGGACCTACTAAGCATGGAAATAATGGAAGACCTTGAATTCCTTCAAGGGAAATTCCAGGCACCTAGCTAGCCTTGAGAAGTAAATGAGTAACCTAATAAACAAAAAGAAAATAATAGCTTAAAACAATAGCTACTGGGCCAGGCGTGGTGGGTCACGCCTGTAATCCCAGCACTTTGGGAGGCCGAGGCAGATCATGAGGTCAGGAAATGGAGACCATCTTGGCTAACATGGTGAAACCTGTCTCTACTAAAAATACAAAAAAAATTAGCCAGGCCTGGTGGTGGGTGCCTGTAATCTCAGCTACTCGGGAGGCTGAGGCAGGAGAATCACTTGAACCTGGGAGGCGGAGGCTGCAGTGAGCGGAGATCGTGCCACTGCACTCCAGCCTGGATAACAGAGTGAGACTCCATCTCAAAATAAAAAAAAAGAAGTCCAGAGGCGGTGGCTCAAGCCTGTAATCCCAGCACTTTGGGAGTCCAAGGCGGGTGCATCACGAGGTCAGGAGTTCAAGACCAGCCTGACCAACATGGTGAAACCTTGTCTCCACTAAAAATACAAAAAATTAGCTGGGCGTGGTGGCATGCTCCTGTAATCCCCAGCTACTCAGGAGGCTGAGGCAGGAGAATCCCTTGAACCTAGGAGGAAGAAGTTGCAGTGGGCTGAGATCCCACCACTGTACTCCAGCCTGGTGACAGAATGAGACTCCATCTCAAAAAAGAAAAAAACGAAAAGAAACATTTAGTTTGCAGTGTGAAAACGATGCAGATATCCAGAGGGAGGCAGAGGCAAGAGAGAAAGTTGCATTGGTTTTCTAGGACTGCTGTAAAAAGCGCCATAGTCAGAGATGTCTTAAACAACAGAAGCATATTCTCTCTCAGTTTTGAAGGCTGGAAGTCCAAAATCAAGGTGTCAGTAGGGCTGGGCTCCCTCTGAATGCTCCAGGAGAGATTCTGTTTCATGCTTGTCTCTTGCTTCTGGTGCAGCCGGCAGTCCTTGGGGCTCCTTGGCTTGTAGACAGGCTCCTCCAGTCACTACCACCATCTTTATGTGGCCTATGCCCCAACCTCTGTGCCTGTTTCTTCTCCTCTGAGAAGACCGACCATCATGTTGGATTAGGGCTCACTCTCAAAAAGGATGACCTCGTTTTAACGTAATTATATCTGCAAAGACCCTGTTTCCAAATATGGTCATATTCATAGGTATTGGGGCTTAGGATTTTAGCATATCCTTTTGGGAAATAATTCAATCCCAAACCCAAAGATTTCTTGGATTCTCTATGGCACAGCAGGCCCTGGGTCCATCTTGAAGGCCTGGCTGTGTCCTTGCCCTAGAATCTTGCAGTTCCTTAGTAATGAAGTCTATGATCACATTAGCTAGTCAAAGCTGGTTTCCCTACTTATTATCAAGAGAGGCCTCATTAATATGCTAGTCATAGTCCAATCCCATTATTGTTTCTTCTTCTCACTTCTGAGTCGCACTGCAGCTTTTAAAATTTTTCACTGGCCAGGTGAGGTGGCTCACGCCTATAATCCCAGCACTTTGGGAGGCCGAGGCAGGAGGATCACGAGGTCAAGAGATCAAGACCATCTTGGCCAACATGGTGAAACCCTGTCTCTACTAAAAGTACAAAAATTAGCTGGGCGTGGTGGCAGTAGTCCCAGCTACTTGGGAACTGAGGCAGGAAAATCGCTTGAACCCGGGAGACGGAGGTTGCAGTGAGCCGAGATGGCGCCACTGCACTCCAGCCTGGCGACACAGCAAGACTCCATCTCAAAAAAAAAAAAATTTTTTTTTTTTCGCTAAATGCTGAAGGGGCAGGGAGGGGACAAGTACAAAAACAATGCAACTCACCAAATACAGGTTTCTGGTCGGCTTGTTGTTTGCTCGGACCAGGTTTCAGGGTGTGTGTTCTGTTGCATTCGAAATCCAAAAATCGCATTTCCCAAACTGTATTATACAAAATGGTGTTTTGAGGAAAAATGCATGCCAGAGATCATTGTATTTTAAATTTTACTTTTTATAAAACATATTATAAAAGACAAAACTGAGGCTTGGGGAGGTGATCAACTTGCCCAAGGGCCCACCATCAAAAACAGAAAGGCTAAGACTGGAAACGAGTTATCTGACAATCATATTCAATGGTAAGACAAAATACTGACAGATTTTTTTTAGAATAGCTATTGACCAAATTGTCTAATTTTTCAACTATACACAAAGAGCCTCGCATGTGCCAGACACTGGAACCAGACACTCCAGAAAGCAAGACCACCGCAGCACCTTGATATCCCTGCCTTTCAAAATACGGAAATTAAAATCATTATTTTCCTTAGATTAGCAGGAAACAGACTGTAATTCAATCAACATCCCCCACAGCAAGCTCTATCTATGCAAGGAACCAGAGGGGTCCTTATGCCTTAATTCCATGGTTCTCAGTGTCTTTAGACCATATTTCCAATGTTCATGCAAATTTCATTTTTGTTCCCTCATTTATTCTGTGTTTATTCTTTTCTTCAGACTTGAGACTGAAGAAAAGATGCATTGAATTTGGTTAGATTCAGATTCAAGCAAAACACACGTAGAGAGATAGTTTTGAGAGAACTAGGGGATGTTGATTATGGGCTGCATATTGTGATTCTAAGAATTATTAATTTTGTTAGGTGAGGTAAATGGCCTGTGATTATATAAG
This sequence comes from Theropithecus gelada, assembly GCF_003255815.1. Classification (NCBI taxonomy): domain Eukaryota; kingdom Metazoa; phylum Chordata; class Mammalia; order Primates; family Cercopithecidae; genus Theropithecus; species Theropithecus gelada. The sequence goes on along the minus strand of NC_037685.1, from coordinate 37,240,656 downwards.
AACATGTCCGTAATTTTTAGAGGTATATTAAGAAGTGGGAGTAAAATGACAAGAACTTTGAAATGTGCTTTTAAATGCTACCACAAAGGGGGAAAGAGTGAGCAAATATCGCAAAATTTATTTTTTAAAGACAGGCTCTCACTGTGTCACCAAGGCTGGAGTTCAGTGGCATGATCACAGCTCACCGTAGCCTCGACCTCCTGAGCTCAAGCCACACACACCCCCTCGCCCCTGCTTTAGCCTCCTAAGTAGGAGGCATGCCACCACACTCAACTAATTTTTGAAAATTTTTTTGTGGAGACAGGGTCTCACACTATGTTGCTGAGGCTGGTCTCAAACTCGCAGTCTCAAGTGATCGTTCTGCCTCGGCCTCCCACACTGCTGATATTGCAGGCATAAGCCACTATACCTGGCTCTGGCCCAAATCTTGATGATAACTTAATCAAGACTTTGTATTATGAAAATCTATTCTATCCTTTCTACTTTTGTTGGAAAATGTTTATGCTAAATTTTTAAAATACATGTTATTAAAATACCGGTAGTAATTATCACATGGTAACCTGTCTTACTCGTGTGATAACAATGTAAACTCAAAAACGCATTTTGCTTTAGACAGTTTCTCAAGTGAGTTCCTGTTGTTCTTGGATTTGACAGAGATTTTTAATTTAATAAAGTTTTTAAAGCAAATCACTTCACCTACACATCCTTCAAAATGGTTTAATCAAATCAGAAAAAAAATAAAAATCCTTGATTCATGGCGTTTTCGTTCTGGTGGGGTAGGGCTGGGGGAGACAGTAAGAAAATAAATAAATAGGCCGGGCGCCCTGGCTCATGCCTGTTATCCCAGCACTTTGGGAGGCCGAGGTGGGTGGATCACGAGGTCAGGAGATTGAGACCATCCTGGCTAACTCAGTGAAACTCCGTCTCTACTAAAAATATAAAAAATTAGCCGGGCATGGTGGCGGGCGCCTGTAGTTTCAGCTACTGGGGAGGCTGAAGTGGGAGAATGGTGTGAACCCAGGAGGTGGAGCTTACAGTGAGCCAAGATTGCGCCACTGCACTCCAGCCTGGGTGACAGAGTGAGACTCCATCTCAAAAAAAAGAAAGAAAGAAAGAAAGAAATTAAACACATAAATATACACCTATCAGGTAGTAAGCACTAACAACAAAAATGAGGGCAGGTGAGAGAACAGAAAACAGTGGGGCAGGCGCGATTTTACCCTGGGCTGGAGTGATGGTTAATTTTATGTGTCAACCTCACCAGGCCATAGAATGCCCTGGCATTTGGTCAAACTTTATTCTGGCTGTTTCTGTGAGGATGTTGGGGATGAGGTTAACATTTCAATCAGCAGACGAGTAAAGCAGGCTGCCTTCTCTGATGCGGCTGTGCCTCATCCAGTCAGTTGAAGGACTAAACAGAACACACAGGTAGACCCCCTTGTAAGTAAGAGAGCATTCCTCCTGCTTGAGGGCCTTGGAACCAGAGCATTGGCTTTTTTCCCACTTTCAGACTCAAAGGAAAACGTGGCTCTTCCCAGGTCTTGAGCGGGCTGGCCTCTTTTTTTTTTTTTTTTTTTTTTTGAGACAGAGTCTCGCTCTGTCGCCCAGGCTGGAGTGCAGTGGCGCGATCTCGGCTCACTGCAAGCTCTGCCTCCCAGGTTCATGCCATTCTCCTGCCTCAGCCTCCCGAGTCGCTGGGACTACAGGTGCCCGCCACCTCGCCCGGCTAATTTTTTGTATTTTCGGTAGAGACGGGGTTTCACCGTGTTAGCCAGGATGGTCTCAATATCCTGACCTTGTGATCTGCCCGCCTCGGCCTCCCAAAATGCTTTTTTTTTTTTTTTTAAAGACAGCATCTCACTCTGTTGCCCAGGCTGGAGTGCAGTGGTACAATCACAGCTCACTACAGCCTTGACCTCCCCAGGCTCAGCTGTTCCTCCTGCCTCAGCCTCCCAAGTAGCTGGGACTACCGGTGCACACCACCAGGCCTGCCTAAGTTTTGTGTTTTTTTGTAGAGATGGAGTTTCACCATGTTGCCTAGGCTGGTCTCGAACTCCTGGTTTCCAGTGATTGATCTGCCTGCCTCAGCATCCTAAAGTACTGGGATTATAGGCATGAGCCACCGCACCCAGCCCAGCCTCTCTACTGGAATGACGCTAGGGTGCTCCTGGGTCTCCAGCTTGCTGACTTGCCCTGCAGATCTCAGGACTCACCAACTTCCATGATTGTGTGAACCAATTCTTTACAACAAAGCTCCCTTTATATATACAGACATCCTATTGGTTCTGTCTTTTCTGGAAAACTCTGACCAATACAGGTGGTCAAGAAAGGCTTTCCAGCAAGACCTGAATGAGGTGAGCATGCAACCCACATGTTATGTAGGGGAAGGAGCTCCAGGCAAAGGGAATAGGATGTGCCCATGAGTTTGGAGACAGTAGTGAGGGGGAGAGGGAGAGGCGATGAGGTCATAGAAGTGCCCAGACCAGGTGATGCAGGGCTGTGCCAGGGGTCCCCAAGACCACCCCCAGGTTCAGTGATTTACTAGAAGGCCACGGGACTCAGCATGAAGCCAGACTCACACCTATGACTTATTCCAGAGAAGCGATCCCAAGCAAAATCAGCAGAGGGAAAGGGCATGTGGGGCAGAGTCAGGGAAGCCAGATGCCAACTTCCAGAGCCCTCTCCCCAGGGCATCATACAGGGCACACTTAGTTCCCCCAGCCACAAGTTGTAAGAACATGTGAGAACTGCTGTCTGCCCAGAAGCCATCACAGACTCCGTGCCCAGGGTTTTTACTGAGGGTTGATCACGCAGTGACCTGCCTGACATGTACCAAACTCCCAGCTCCCAGAAGGAAAGCAGATGTTCTACGCAAACCATATTGTTTACACAAACAGTCCAGGCGCAGTGAGCCACTCTTATCAGTGAACAGTGTGACCTTCCTGAAATCTAAGTTCCCAGACACCAGCCTAGGGCCAGCCTTGCAAGAAGGCCTTTCTGGGGGTGGCAGTCAGATCTGCTGTGCTCCCTCATTCTGCATGAGGGCCTTCCTTACCTGCCGTGATAAGGCTTTTGGAGTGTGGAAGAAGAGCATGGAAATGGAGGATGGAGGATGCCAGGATCCTCATTTCCTCATCCTGTCATAGAAACATTCAGAGAGGACAGAGACCCCTGAGAATGCCAGTGCCAATGGCCTACTTCCCTACCATGGCTTCTCTGGAGCCTCTAAGAGGTCCTCTATGGGTCCTCCCCACCTCTAAGCTCGCGTCCACCTGCAGTGTAGTATGTGGGTGAGAGGGCTGCCCTGAGACAGGAGGTGCTCCTCACTCCCCACGCCTGGGCATGCCTGCAGGAGAACCCCAAGTGTTTGGGAGCTTGCTGGGCTAGGGAACCTCAGCTCATCGGCCAATAGAGACCAGGTCAGAACCACAGGAGGCAGCCCTGTGCCAGAGTCCAGGGTCAGCTGTCAGCCTGCCATCCCCGAAGGTCGGATGGGGCCATCACGTTGCAGCGGTCACCAGTCTAGGGACTAGGAAACACCAGAGACTTCACAGCCGAGAACTACCCATGTCTAGAAGACTGAGTGAAGTTCCGGGATCCCATCCCATCCTGCTACCACGAGGTCAGGCAAATGCCCTGCTATGAACTGAATTGTGTCCCCCACAAAATTCATATGTTGAAGCCCTAACCCCCAGAGTGATAGTATTTGAAGAGGGGGCCCCTGAGCGGTAATTAGGGTTAGACGAGTTCATGGCAGTGGAGTCCTCTTGATGGGACCAGTGCCCTTATAAGAAGAGAAGCCAGAGAGCTTGTTCTCTCTCTCTGCATCTCTCTCTCTCTCGCTCGCTCGCTTGCTCTGTCTCTCTCTCTCTCACCACCATGTGAGTCTATGTTGAGAAGACAGCTATCTCCAAGCCAGGAAGAGAGCTATCACCAGAAGAGGCCAATATTGAATTGATGTTGTTTAAAACCTTGAAAATAAGACCGTTTATTCAAAAGGGATCAATCATCCAAAAATCCAAAAGATTTTTTTTTTTTTTTACAAATATAGTCTTTACTGAGCATTACAAGTCAACAAAACCTGTGAAAAAAAGATTCCTTAATGGAAGTTTCAATTATTAATGCTTTTAATATGGGGCATAAAACATCAACATATTTGTTTATAACATTTTTTCTAGAAAAGGTTAAAATTTAACCAGAATTAAGAAAAAACAAAAATACAGCTTGGTGTGGTGGCTCATGACTGTAATTCTAGCACTTTGGGAGGCTGAGGCGGGCGGATCACTTGAGGTCCGGAACTTGAGAACAGCCTGGCCAACATGGTGAAACCCTGTCTCTACTAAAAATACAAAAACTAGCTGGGCATGGTGGTGCAAGCCTGCAGTCCCAGCTACTTGGGAGGCTGAGGCAGGAGAATGACTTGAACCCGGGAGGGGGAGGTTGCAGTGAACTGAGATTGCACCACAGCACCCCAGCCTGGGTGACAGAGAAGACTCTGTCTTAAAAAAAAAAAAAAGAAAAAAAAATCCAGCATAAGCACATAGGCAGAATTTTAATGTTTTGGTAGTTTACATTAAGTTGATATAGGAAAAAATAACTAGTAATCATATGAATTTTACAGAAATTGAAAACCATATAAACTAAAGGGTATCTTTTGAATTCAGTTTACAAGGTTAAGAGGTTGCTTCTAGGTTATTTTGTTTGCATCATTTCTTTAGAAATGACATTTCCAATGTCCAGTGAAGACAAACACAAAGTAGATAGAAATTGCAGAGCTACAAAACATCTACAGTGCTGAATTACAGCAAGAGGAAAAATGTTTTTATAGTGTGCTTGCTTCTAGAAACTTCTGTTATTTCTTGTCTGTTAATTTCTTGCCAAAAAAGACTACCTAAACTAGTAAAGAATGACAAAACAAATACTTCACAATTAAACAAAGTAGTTTAATGTTTTCTTTTACCACTCAGCAGAGTGGTACACTCCGAGGAAGATCCCTTATAGAAGATAAAGAACTGCTGTAATTTTGTATCGTTTAACAAGTCTCTTTCTATCCCCACCCCTTTCCCCTACCCTTCCCAGCGTCTAGTATCCTTTTTTCTCCTTTTTATTTTTATGAGATTAATTTTTTTTTTTAGCTTTCACATATGAGTGAGAACAGGCGGTGTTTAACTTTCTGTTCCTGGCTTGTATTACTTAACATAATCCTCCAATTCTATCCGTGTTGCTGAAAATGACAGGATAGGAAGAAAAAGTTCTAGTGTTCTATACCACTGTAGAATTGAGAGGTGAAGCCAGCTAGACTTCCTGGGTCAAGTGGGGACTTGGAGAACTTTTCTGTCTAGCTAGAGGATTGTAAATGCACCAATCAGCGCTCTGTGGCCAGCTAAAGGATTGTAAATGCACCAATTAGCACTCTGTAAAATGGACCAATCAGCAGGACGTGGGCAGGGCCAAATAAGGGAATAAAAGCTGGCTACCTGAGCCGGCAACCCACTCGGATCCCCTTCCACGCTGTGGAAGCTTTCTTCTTTTGCTCTTCACAATAAATCTCGCTGCTCCTCACTCTTTGGGTCCGCACTATCTTTATGAGCCTTAACACTCACCGCGAGGGTCTGTACCTTCACTCCTGAAGTCAGCAAGACCATGAACCCACCAGGAGGAATAAACAAATCCAGATGTGCCATCTTTAAGAGCTGTAATAGGCCAGGCACGGTGGCTCAAGCCTGTAATCCCAGCACTTTGGGAGGCCGAGGCGGGCAGATCACGATGTCAGGAGATTAAAAAATTAATCTCATAAAAATAAAAAGTAGAAAAAAGGATACTAGAAGCTAGGAAGTGTAGGGGAAAGGGGTGGGGATAGAAAGAGACTTGTTAAACGATACAAAATTACAGCAGTTCTTTATCTTCTATAAGAGATCTTCCTCGGAGTGTACCACTCTGCTGAGACCATCCTGGCTAACACGGTGAAACCCCGTCTCTACTAAAAAATACAAAAAACTAGCCAGGCGTGGTGGCGGGCACCTGTAGTCCCAGCTACTCGGGAGGCTGAGGCAGGAGAATGGCGTAAACCCGGGAGGCGGAGCTTGCAGTGAGCTGAGATCCGGCCACTGCACTCCAGCCCAGGCAACAGAGCGAGACTCCACCTCAAAAAAAAAAAAAAAAAAAAAAAAAAAGAGCTGTAACACTCACTGAGAAGGTCTCCGGCTTCACTCCTGAAGTCAGCAAGACCATGAACCCACTGGAAGGAAGAAACTCTGGACACATCTGAATATCTGAAGGAACAAACTCTGGACACACCACCTTTAAGAGCTGTAACACTCACCGCGAAGGTCTACGGCTTCATTCTTGAAGTCAGTGAGACCAAGAACCTACCAGAAGGAATACATTCCGGACACAGGATGACTATAGTTAACAATAATATACAGTTTAAATACCTAGAAGGGGGATAGTGAATTTTCCCAACACAAAGAAATGATACGTGTTTGAGATGATGAATATGCTAATTATCCTGATCTGATCACTATACATTATATGTATTGCAACATCCCTATATACTCATAAAAATGCACAATTATTATGTATCTATTTAAAACTTTTCAAAACTAAAAAAAAAAAAAAAAAGAACTGCATGTATTTGTACATCCATAAAGGGCGAGAGTAAATTTTCAGCCTGGCACACATTCCACAAACATGTATGTAAAAACCACCACTTGCTAGCACTGTTCCAGGAGCAACGTTCATGGAGCTTGAGAAACTCATCTCCTTCCCCCATAGGGATGAAACTTTCCACCTTATGATGTGGGTGAGGGCTGAGTTTGGCATGAGTAGTCAAAGAGGCCCCATCCCAGGAAGTGTCCATCAGGCTGAGATCTGATGTCAAGGCACAGGATTTAATCAGGAAAGACCAGAAAGACACTTGGTCTGAAGCCAGGGGTAGAGAGAGAAGAGCATATTGGAGCTCCCGCCCCTTGAGAGCTGGGGCAGCATATCACTTAGGATTCTCCAGAGATACAGAACCACCAGTGGGATAGAAGTGTGCACGTGCGTGTGTATGTGTTGTATTAAGAGATTTGTTTCAGGGAATTGGCTCACAGGGTTGTGGAGGTGACATCTGAAATTTGTAGGGCAGGTCAGCAGGCTGGAAACTCTCCTGCAGGAGCTGATAATGCAGACTTGAGATGAAATTTCTACTTCCTCAGGGAAACCTCAGCTTTGCCCATCAGCCCTGCGGCTAATTGTGTGAGGCCCATTCACATTATCAAGGATGTCTTAGTCTGTTTTGTGTTGCTATAACATAATACCTGAGACTGGGAGATCTATAACAGACATTTATTTCTCACAGTTCTGGAGGCTGGGAAATCGAAGATCCAGGGGTTTGCATCTTGTGAGGGCCTTCTTGCTGCATTATCACATGGCAGAAGAGTGAAAAGGAGAGTGAGAGAGAACAAGAGATTGAATTCACAGCCTCAAGCCCTTTTATAATTTGCATTAATCCATTCATGAGAGTGGAGCCCTCATTGCTGGGCGCGGTGGCTCAAGCCTGTAATCCCAGCACTTTGGGAGGCCGAGACGGGCGGATCACAAGGGCGGGAGATCGAGACCATCCTGCCTAACACGGTGAAACCCCGTCTCTACTAAAAAAATACAAAAAACTAGCCGGGCGAGGTGGTGGGCGCCTGTAGTCCCAGCTACTCAGGAGGCTGAGGCAGGAGAATGGCGTGAACCCGGGAGGCGGAGCTTGCAGTGAGCTGAGATCCGGCCACTGCACTCCAGCCTGGGCGACAGAGCGAGACTCCGTCTCAAAAAAAAAAAAAAAAAAAAAGAGAGTGGAGCCCTCATAACCTAAACACCTCCCATTAGGCTCCACCTCTTGACACTGTTGCAATGGGGACTAAGTTTCCAGCACATGCTTTTTGGAGGACACATTCAAACCACAGCAGCGGGTAATCTCCTTTACTTAAAGTGTGGACATTTACCATCTACAAAATGCCTTCATCACAACACCTAGATATGTGGCTGCTTGAATAAGTGGATACTGTTGCTTGGCCTAGCTGACACATTAGACTAACCATCACAGTCAGAGAGGCACAAGAGGCACTTATGCCCTGCAGGCCCACGGGTGCTGATCTGCATGTGTACCCAGCAGGACATAGGTGAGCTGAGGTACGGCTGGGTGAGGCCAGGCTGGCCAAGGGCTAAGCCTTTGAGCACTGTCCAGGCTGGGCCTTTGACATGTGTGATAAGGTCAAGAGAGCCAGGGCCCTGTGCAGCAGCCGGAGTCTCACTTATGATATAGTTTGGATATTTGCCCCCACCCAAATCTCATGTTTAAATGTAATCCCCAGTGTTGGAGTGGGGCCTGGTTGGAAGTGATTGGATCATGAGTGGATCCCTCATGAATGGCTTGGGCCATCCCCTTGGTGATAAGTGAGCTCTCTAAGTTCACACAAGATCTGGTCATTTAAAAGTGTGTGGCACCTCCCCACCCCCTTGCTCCTGCTTTCACCATATGACGTGCCTGTTCTCCCTTCACCTTCCACCATGATTGTGAGCTTCCTGAGGCCTCCCTAGAAGTTGAGCAGATGCCAGCACCATGCTTCCTGTAAAGCCTGTAGAACCATAAGCCAATTAAACCTCTTTTCTTTATAAATTACTCAGCCTCAGGTGTTTCTTCAGAGCAACGCAAGAACAGCCTAACACAACCTAACTGGCTCCTCCCTATCTAGCTTCTGCCGTAGGCAACATCCTCCCAAAGACCAACCTGAAGTTCAGCTGAGTCTGAACTCCCTGCACGGAACAGGGCTCCATGCTTACACCCTTACAGGCCTCTCTCCTATCAGTACACTCACATCTTTTATTCAGAGGCAAGTTACCCACATGCGGCAACCAGATGTGTGTTTCTTCACAACCTATCACAGTTCTTGGTACATAGTAGCTGCTAATTAAATGTCCATTCTTTCTACCTTAATTCCATATGAGATGGTCTGTAGACTATCCTGGGTGCCCTTCTCTATGCTTTGGTCTCTCTAGTTTGTCAATATTTTTCTTAAAATGTGTGGCACTCAAAAATCTGATGTAATGTTCTCTGTGCTTACTAACCAAGTCAAAGAAACTATTGTTTTCTGTGATCAACTACTAGATGCCAATTAATTCAATTAAAGATGCAACTGGGTTTTTTTTTTTTTTTTTGTCGCTGCATTTGTTCACTCAGCAAATATTTATTGAATGCTGACTATGTGCCAGGCATTGTTCTACATACTAGGGATGCAGCAGTGAACAAGAGCTTACATTCTAGTGGGAGAGACAGATGTTAGCCAAGCAGACAGGGAAGTACACCAGATCATCTCAGATTGTAAGTGCTAGAAGGACATGAAACAGTCTAATGTTGACAGATGCAGGAGGCAGATAAAGGCGAGGGTCCCTGGAGAATCTCCAACCTGCCTGTGTGCTGGGAGAATGGGGTGGATCCATGGAATTTCTCTCTGTGTACAGTGGGGAGGAGCCTGGCCTCTTCAGTTCCTCTGTGGTGGCCTCTGGTATTCAGTCTGTGAGATAGCCCACTAGCACGATTCCCTCTTACTTTGCTGAGAGTTTTTTTTTTTTTTTTCCACGACTCCCTCTCGCTTTGCTGTAAGGTTTTCTCCTTTTTCTTTTTTCCTTTTGCCCAGCACATTCTGTTCCCCCTCATTCTTCAATGTGTCTATGTGCCTAACTTTTCCTGGTCATGTTGAAGCAGCATCCTTGTCTGGGGTAATACCCAAGGTTTGTTGTCTCATGCCAAGAAAATTAAGGATACAGACACACACAGGAGTGAGTTTAGGAGCAAAAGTTTAATAGACAAAAGAAAGAGAAAGGAGAACAGCCCTCTCTCATGCTAGTGTGTGTGTGTGTGTGTGTGTGTGTGTGTATGTGTGAGAGAGAGAGAGAGGCACCTGAATGGGAATTCTGGCCCTTGGTGGAGTGTACCAGATTTTATAGACAGACTTGAGGAAGCAGTGTCTGATTTACATAGGACCCAAAGATTGGTTGAACCAGATGTGACATTTACATAACTCGCAGGGAAGCTGGTGGCCCCACCTTGATCTTATTATGCAAATACGTCTTTGCTCCTTACTGTACACGTGGCTGGCAAAGAGAAGGAAAGATGGAGCCACCATATTGAACACACGTAGTCCCAAGTAACCTTTTTCTATTGGCGCAGCTGCTGGGGCATTCACCTGTGCAAGCTTCTAGCTTGCTTGTCTATATCTGCAGCTCGATTTTACAGGCTGCTTGTTGTTAGAAAAGAAAGTGATTTGGGGCCTGCTTTTTATTAAAAGGAAAACCTTATGAAGGACTCCCATGCCCTCAATATCTGCCTAAATAATTTCCTCTTAACTCCTGTATCATTGCGACAAGAACCTGGCTTTAGCTCAACTAAGGAGTTCTACAACAACACCACAGGAAGTGACTGGGAAGGGGATTGGTATTGGGCTGGGTGGTGAGGGAGAATCTCTTTGAGGGGCAGACATTTGAGCAGAGACCTAACAAGTGAGTACACAAAGAGCATAGTGTCACACTGTCGATCCAATCATCATATTGTTTTGATGAACCAGTCATCTAAACAAGCAAAAAATAAACCCAAAATCCCAGATTTCTTTACATGAATTATTAAGCCTGATCTTCCCACTGTGCCCTTAGCAAGGGATGTATGCATTATGTTTCTGTGATAATGATGTTCTCTAGTATCTGTATTTGATGCTTTAACATCTTGGGGCCTTGCTGACCCTGGAGGTTCCGCCCCTCCCAGGGTTGGCTAGTTCCTAGAGGTAAAGAACTCACTTGCAAGTGTGCCTTTCAAATGCAAACCAACCCATCTAGAGCCCATGCCCTGAGCACCTCCTCTATGGGGCTCTATGGAGCTCTATGGGCCTCCTCTATGGACCTCTATCCCCCTCCCCTAATTGCCCCCAGGCCGGGTACCAGACAACTGGAGACAGCTCCTGTGCCCCAGAGCCTGCTAGAATTATTCAAACTAGCCAGTCAGAAGCCTGCCCATCCTGCTTTTCCATGGAAACTAACAAAAGCCCTTGTCTGAGTTCCCCCTGCTCCCTCTGCCTCCTGGCTGAGCCACTGCTTCCCCACGCGGGGCCCTGCATGGGCCATGAGAATAATACAAGCTTCTGTCTTCATGACATGAATGTCCTTGTCTGCAGGTTTTATCATACCTGATTGAAACAAATCCCCAGGGACACTTTAAAACTGTTTTCATTTATCTTCATTAAATCTCTTCCTGTTTGCCTTGGACCACTGTTTCAAGCTGTCACCATCATTTGAAGTTCTCAGTGTCTTCTGTGACATTTTCCTTCCCATCTCTGTGTCATCTGCAGAGTTGATAAATGTCTCCTGCATTTCCCTGTTCATGTCCATCTCATATCCCATCACTAGGAGGAGTCTCATATCCCATCACTAGGAGGAGTCATGGGCTACATCCTGTGATATTCCCCTAAAACTCCTTAGTGAAAGCACCACCATTACTTAATTCAGGAGTGAGGCCAATTTATTTTAACTTCTCTAAAACCTCTTTATCAGAAGCTTCACATTTTTCTATCTTGTAACATGAAAGATGATATTAATTCCCTGATGAAATTAAGAACATTGGACTCTAGCATCACCTTACTTTATCAATGCAATATTGTGATATGAGAAATATATATTTGTTCTCTGCTCCCAGTTCCAGAGACAGCTCCTAAAACCCTCGTAGATAGGTGTGCTAGGAGAATCTTCTGCTCCAATATTTGTTCTTTGACCCCGTTGCTGACACAGAGCTCCTAAATTCCTTGGAATTTAATGGGTGATATGAGTAATTTTTTGTATGCTGATGAGATGACTGTGAGCTGGTAGATCCCGGAGAATCTCAGGACGGGGCTGGCTGCCAGAGGAACCAACTATGTGACATAAGGGTTGAGACTTTCAGCCCCACTTCCCAACCTCTGGTAGGAGGGTAGAGGAGCCCTGAAGGCTGAGCTGATCGCCAGTGGCCAACGACTTAATCAATCATGTCTATGTAATATCGCCTCCATAAAACCCCCAAAGGCTAGGATTTAGAGAGTTTCTGGACTGTTGAACACAAGGAGGTTCTGGGAGGGTGGTGTGAACCAACAGAGCTTGGAGGTTCTATGCCCCTGTCCCAGATCTTACCCTACGCATCTCTTCATTTGACTGTTCAGCTGCTATCTTTTGTATTATTCTTTATAATATATGGGTAAACACAAGTGAGATTTGTTTTGAGTGCTGTGAGCGGCTCTAGCAAATTAATTGAAGCCAAGGAGGGGATCATAGGAACCTCCCATTTCTAGCCAGTTGGTCAGATAGAACAGCCTGGGGCTTACAACTGGCATCTGACATGGGGACAATCTTGGGGGACTGAGCCCTCAACTTGTGGGACCTGACGCTACCTCCAGGTAGGATTTGAATTGAACTGTAGGACACGCAGCTGGTGTCGAAGTGGAGAAAACGTACACACATTTTGGTGACCAGAGGTGAAGTGTTCTGTGTTGCAGTGACTGTGTAAAAAAAAGAAAAAGTGGGTTTTTTCTATCTCAATCAACCTAGTGTCAACTTCAAAAAAAGCAAATGGGATGAATCTTGCAGGACGTGTATTTTGTTGATCAGTATCGTTTTCTGATTGTCATATTATTTTTAAAATGCTTGTGGGGGCTGGGCACTGTGGCTCATGCCTGTACTCCCAGCAATTTGGGAGGGTGTGGGTGGGTGGATCACTTGAGGTCAGGAGTTCGAGACCTGGCCAAGATAATGAAAAGATAATGAAACCCTGTCTCTACTAAAAGTACAAAAATTAGCTGGGCATGGTAGCACACACCTGTAATCCCCACTATTTCGGAGGCTGAGGCAGGACAATTGCTTGAACCCGGGAGGCGGAGGTTGCAGCGAGCTGAGATTGCGCCACTGCACTCCAGCCTGGGTGACAGAGCGAGACTCCATATCAAAAAAAAAAAAAAAAAGAAGAAAGCAAGCTTGTGAAGAATTTTTGCCAAACATATTAGTCTATAGGTTCTGGCATTTTACCTTATTCCCTTTTTAAGAAACTAAGACACCATCTCCTAGGATTAAGAGTCTTTGCTTGTTTCCTCCATGAAAATTGATAAACATATGAGAATTTGGGAGGGTTGCAAGACCATGACACTCAGAGCAAAGATGTAATTACCATGAGTCCTGACATCATATTCCCAGCATGATAAGCAGTGAATTCTGGGCACTTGCAAGTATGAAAATCATGAATATTGCCCATAGCTGAGATCATTTGAGAGGAAAGAAAAAAATTAAAACTGAGAAATAAAAATAGCAAAAATATTTTTTTAAAAAAATTCCTTCCATTTATTTTAGCCTCTACTCCCACTTCAAACACAGAGGAATATTTTAGCACTGCCCATGAAGGTTTCTTAAATTAGAATATAGAAATGTTAAACTAATGCATGTTTTTAATAAAGCAATGAATGCTGCTTTTAAAATAAAATTATTCTTTAAAAGGACTTGAGAGTTCATTTTTCTTTTTAATTTAAAGACTAGAAAGTAGTTCCTTTACTTTGTTTAAAAAGAAATTACTGTGGTGTGGCTATTTCATGCTATTATGTGGTTTTTATTGCATTTGGGGGCCATCTTTTTCTCAGCACAACAAAGAAATGTCAAAAAAAAAACTGTCTGTAAGAAAGAATTTTTAATTCTTTAAATTTTAAAAAATGTCTTTAATTTTGGTTGCTCTTAAACATCAACAGCCTCTTAAGATTTAACTCTTGACTCAGGAAGACAAATTAGCAACCATTTTCCTGATCTGGATTTTGTGTTTTTCACCTTGTTCTAAAATGAGGGAAGGGTCAGGTGCGGTGGCTCACGCCTGTAATCCTAGCACTTTGGGAGGCTGAAGCAGGCGGATCATCTGAGGTCAGGAGTTCGAAACCAGCCTGGCCAACATGGGGAAACCCTGTCTCTACTAAAAACACAAAAATTAGCCAGGTATAGTAGTGGGCACGTGTAGTCCCAGCTACTAGGGAGGCTAAGGCACGAGAATTGCTTGAACCTGGGAGGTGGAGGTTGCAGTGAGCTGAGATTGCGCCACTGCATTTCAGCCTGGGTGACAGAGGGAAGCTTCATCTCAAAAAATAATAATAGTAATTAATAATAATAATAATAATAATAATAATAATAAAATGAGGGAAGAGCAGATTTTGTGAGGGGCCTCCGGGCCCTTCGAAGGGCATCAGAGGAATCACAGGGACTGCTTCCGCTACAAAAATTGAGTAGGAGCCCCACACCTGGGCCAAAAGAGCGTATCAGAAAGACTAGGCCAACTGCATCTGCACTACTGGAGCACCAGGAAGAATAAAAATCAGCTCCTGAAATATAAATGCTGACCTGATTTCAAGGCAGGTTGATAGTGAAAATGTTGCATCACACCCAGGGAAACAATAGCTGCACTGAGGTGGGGCTTCATGAAGACAGTCAACGTTTGTAAGACTCGGAGAGAACAAAATTAAATATTTAAGAACCAGATCATATTTAGGCATGGATTGATTCTGGTTCAGGAAATGTATATTTAACTGTTTTTAAAGGATGCTGTGATTTTCAACAATGCAGGTTTTTGTTCTAAGTGATTTAGGAGAATTGAAAAGTGAATGTCACGGCTTTGTTTGCTTGGAGCCCCTTGTGACATGAGCTAGGTGACTCAGCAAAGGAGCAAAACCAAGCAGGGTGGAGATGACTGTGAACAAGGGAGTGGCAGACCCATCCTTAGAGGCTGTCGGTCTTCAGGGGGAACTGTTTCCACGTGGACTTCGCTCCACCACCTGCAGCACAGTTACTGGCACATCCAGAGTCTCCGTATGGGTTTGCATGGCTGAGTGAGCTGCTAATATTTCTGTTATGTCACAGAAAAACCTTAACAGACAAATCAATGGCATCGGCTGTCAATGATCCCAATGCAAGACCATAAGCAGATGTTTCTGAGACCTGAATTTTACACTCTATTTATAAAACTGACAGAGAAACTTCACCCACCCACTCACCCACCAGGGAAAGTGCATAGCAGAGTGTTTGCTCTTTTATTCATTCATTCATTAATTTTCCTTTTTCAAAAAAATTATTATGTATTTATTTTGAGATGGAGTCTCGCTGTATCACCCAGGCTGGAATGCAGTGGCACAATCTTGGCTCACTGCAAACCCTGCCTCCCAGGTTCATGCAATTCTCCCACCTCAGCCTCCCGAGTAGCTGGGATTACAGGCATGCGCCACCACATCCAGCTAGTTTTTGTATTTTTAGTAGAGGCACGGTTTCACCGTGTTGGCCAGGGTGGTCTTGAACTCCTGACCTCAAGTGATCCACCTGCCTCAGCTTCCCAAAGTGTTGGGATTGCAGGCACGAGCCACGGTGTCTGGCCTATTTTGCTTTTAATTATGAAAACTTTCAGACATACCCAAAAGCGGGAAGAATGATACAGTAAACCCCCATCAGCCAACTGCAACATTTACCAACTATTGCAAACGACTAGCGACTATTTGGGCCAGTAGCACGGGCAGTAAGAAGAATTTACCAAAACAGTTATAGGTATAAAAAGGCAGATTTATTAGAGAAGGTAGGAAAGTATGTTGCAAGGAAGCAATGGGCAGGTCAGCAAGAGAGGAGCTGACTGCAAGGAGACAAAGGCTTGCTGGGGATTTTATAGGACAGTGCCTGTGCTGTGTGTTGAAGAGGGCTTTGTGCAGTACTGATAATGCCACAGTTGCAGTGAGCTCACTTGCATTTTTCTATCAGCTGAGGGTCTGGTGATAGCTGGGTGCAGGAAGATTTTAAGTTATTTGTGCAGGAGGACTATGCATTCTGGATCATGAAGAAAGGCAAACTTACAGTTTATCTGCTTGCTCTTTTTACTTTCTCCTGGTCCTGCGGGCCTGACTCATTTTCTCTAATTAGGACTCTACGTCAACTCTTGAATCTTATTTCATCTGTAATTCCATGCAGGTCCCTCCCCAGACACACATTATTTTGAAGCAAATCCTCAATATCATATGATTTCATCTGTAAACACGTTGGTATATTATATATGTGTTGGTACATATGTATGACTCTATTTTTAGGTATGATCACAATCCCCTTATTTTAACAAAGAACATTCATATTCAAATTTCCCCATTTGTCTCATAAATGTTTTGTACAGTTGGTTTGAGGCAGGATCCAAATAAGGTCTAAACATTGTGTTTGATTAATATATCTATTAAGTCTCTCTTTTTTTTTTTTTCTTTTGAGACGGAGTCTCACTCTGTCACCCAGGCTGGAGTGCAGTGGTGTGATCTCGGCTCACTGCAATCTCCGCTTTCCAGGTTCACGCCATTCTCCTGCCTCAGCCTCCTGAGTGGTTGGGACTACAGGTACTCGCCACCATGCCTGGCTAATTTTTTGTATTTTTAGTAGAGATGGGATTTCACAGTGTTAGCCAGGATGGTCTCGATCTCCTGACCTTGTGATCC
This sequence comes from Theropithecus gelada, assembly GCF_003255815.1. Taxonomy (NCBI): domain Eukaryota; kingdom Metazoa; phylum Chordata; class Mammalia; order Primates; family Cercopithecidae; genus Theropithecus; species Theropithecus gelada. The sequence goes on along the minus strand of NC_037685.1, from coordinate 37,224,133 downwards.
ACCTGCCTCGGCCTCCCAAAGTGCTGGGATTACAGGCATGAGCCACCGCGCCCAGCCTGTTAAGTCTCTTTATGTATAGATTTTTCTTCCCATTTTTTTTCCCTTGCAATCTTTTGTTGTGGAAGAATTCTGGTCATTTGCCTTGTATAGTTTCCCACATTCTGGAGTTTCCTGACTATATCCTTATGGTATTTATGTGTTCTGCTGACTCTAGCATTTCCTGTAACTGGTAATTAAAGTCGTGACTCATGCAGTTCAATTTTTTGTGGGGGTAGGGGGTAGGAAGACTTTATAAGAGGATATTTTAAACTCCCAACAGGATGTGGGTAATATTTGGTCTCTTTTTAGGCAGTTTGTGCCCATTAATGATCCTTACGTAAACTCTTTAATTCATTTGCAAACATTTGAATGCTGATTGGATATTTTTAGATGTGGTAATTAAATCATGGTTATGTGTCTTAAGAAAGAACCTTTATCTTTAGAGATACATACTGAAATATTTACAGATACTCTAATTCTATCATTTCTTCTTCCTTTGCTGGATCTGAAGCTCAAAGAAATGTCTAGAGAAACGCAGTTTATATTAGCAAGGCAAACTAAATGATTTATTCTTTCCCCTTATTTACCAGTTTTCAAAATAACCTTTTGGTTCCTTAGAACTCCCCAGGAGTTATTTTTTTAATGTAGTTGTAATATGGACTCAACAATTTTAACATGTTTGATGTGTGATATGGTCTCTTTTGTCCAAAAACTTTAGGGTTCTGCACAGAAAACTACACATCTGTAAAAGTAACTTTCTTATCCTAATTATTTTCAAAGAAGCAACAGTGAAAAATAAGGGGAAGCAGGGGAAGAGATAGCAAGAATGATTTTTTAAATACTGCATAATGAGGAGGTCCAGCAGAGAAAAGAAAGCAGTAGAGAAAAGGAATTTCAAAACAAGAAAATGGAATGCGTGATTTCCCAAATTATGGGGCTGGAAGCTTGAGAAGAATAAGAAAATGTGAATCTGAACCCCAGTAATCCAGGCTCCAACTGTGTGGGGGCTGAACTAAGGCATCTCACGTGAATATCCATTCTTTTTTGCCCCCTTCATGCAAGTGGTTATGTGGGATAACAAAACTAAGCCCCACAGCCCTTGCTTTCTTGACTAAAATCCAGGGGACAGGTAAATTTACTCATAAGCTACCACCCAACGTCTAACAAGCATGAGTGATCAGCAATGGTGGACCTTCTTTGGTGATCTACCATCCTCTGGCAGTTCAATAACCAATACACCTCGCCAGAAGTAACACGTCTACTTTACAGATGGCTACGCAGACGTGATCAACTTCACAAGCAGGAAAACTGACTCCAGCAATGGAAATCACTGGTGTTGCCACCATATTCATGGCTCTCAAAACTCAGGGACTCAGCAGGGCGTGGTGTTCATACGCGTAATCCCAGTGCTTTGGGAAGCTGAAGCAAGAGGATTGGTTGAGGCCAGGAGTTTGAGACCAGCCTGGGCAACACAGAAATTCCCTCATCTCTATAAAAAATGTTTAAAACTTAACCAAGCATGGTGGTGTGCACCTATAGTTCCCAGATACTCAGGAAGCTGAGGGGAGAGAATCACTCAAACCCAGGAATTTGAAGCTGCAGTGAGCTACGCTCACACTACTACACTCCAGCCTGGGCAACAGAGCCAGACCCTGTCTCAAAACAACAACTACCATAAAAATTCAGGGACTCAAAGACCTTAAGAAACCTCACCATGGCCTCTGCAGAAAGATGAGCAGATCCTTATTAAAGGGTTGATTAGTCCTGAAACCTACGATAATTAATAATTCATAGGCAGCCATGCCCCCGCTTGCTGGGAGATGGCTTCATGTGTCCTTAACGACACATCCTGAGCAAGGCCACAGCCAAGCAGCTGTCCGGGGAGAGCCAGGCAGTATCTTTGAGTCTGGCCATGGGAAAGCGGCAGAAATCCGAGAGCCCAGTGGGACTGGCTGGTTTGACCTCTGAATTAACTATGCTTTTTATTTTCTGTATCTTGTGATGTTTTAACATCTCCTGGGGCCCTTGCAGAACCATGAAAAGACTCCTTCTCCCAGGGCTGGCTCATTCCTAGGGGTGGTGTCAAGCTTTCCTGTTTAGAGGAGGAAAAACTCCTTTCTACCCTGTTGAGTTCTGTGGCTGGGCCTAACAAGTAAACTGACTAAAACAGATTAACAAGGGAAAAGCGCACAATTTACTTAAGATTTGGGCTGAGTGCGGTGGCTCATGCCTGTAATCCCAGCACTTTGGGAAGCCAAGGCGGGCAGATCACCTGAGGTCAGGAGTTCAAGACCAGCCTGGCCAACATGGTGAAACCCTGTCTCCACTAAAAATACAAAAAAATTAGCTGGGCATGGTGGCTGGCGCCTGTAATCCCAGCTACTCTGGAGGCTGAGGCAGGAGAATCACTTGAACCCCGGAGGCAGAGGTTGCAGTGAGTCGAGATCACGACACTGCACTCCAGTCTGGGTGACAGAGCAAGACTCCATGTCAAAAAAAAAAAAAAAAAAAAAAAAAAAACAACGCTCAGAGCTGGGCTTTCCCCTCCCCGTCTTCCACTGTGGCTTCCCCAATGGCTCTGCTTGGTGTGGCATGTCTGTTTCTCAGCAAATGTAATACCTTCTTCTTCCAATGGCATTGGCCTCTATAAATTAAATCCCGAGTATAATTTTAGAACAGGTCCCACAGGAAGAAGGGTCAAAGGGAGAAGTATGAGAAAAGTAGGCAGGAAATCAAAAAGAAACAGCAGGAGAAACCAAATGAACAAAATCTGAGTGATAAAGAAGGGTGTAGCAGACTCTGGGGATGTCCTTCCCTTCCCTAGTGTAGGTAGGGACAGTGAGAGCAGGTGCACTGAAGGAAATGCGGGCTGGAAAAGGCCACCATAATCCATCACAGGACGGCCTGGATTTTTACATGGATGTTTGGCATTTTCAAATGATCTCATTTGAACCTAAATCATCTCCTTTAGGCAGGTACAGTTGTCTGTTTTTCAGACCCATTTGTTCAACAAAATGTTTACGCGGGGGCCAAATTTCTAACAACACAGATATCACATGTTTTCTCTTCTAGCTCCTGGTTGTAGAAACCCGAGCTGCGTGAATAATTAAATAATGTAAGGTTTTTACTAATTATGGAGTACATTTCTTAATAATAATGTGTACACACCATGTTCATAGCAGCATTATTCACAAATAGCCAAGCAGTAGAAGCAGCCCAGCATCTGTGGATGGATGAATGAATGAATGAACTAAATGTGGTGTATATATACAAATAATATGATTCAGGCTTAGGAAGGAAAAAGGTGACCGGGCGCGGTGGCTCATGCCTGTAATCCCAGCACTTTGGGAGGCTGAGGCGGGTGGATCATGAGGTCAGGAGTTCAAGACCAGCCTGGTCAATATGGTGAAACCCCATCTCTACTAAAAATACAAAAATTAGCCAGGTGTGGTGGTGCATGCCTGTAGTCCCAGCTACTTGGGAGGCTGAGGCAGAAGAATCATGTGAACCTGGGAGGCAGAGGTTGCAGTGAGCCAAGATCACATCACTGTACTCCAGCCTGGGTGACAGAGTGAGACCATCTCTCAAACACACACATACACACAAAATAAAATAAAAAAAAATAAAATAACATGAGATGAGATGAGATAAAATAAAATAAAATGCTAATATCTGAACCCTGCCTCAGATCTAGTGAATCAGGTGAACCCACTCTAAGGGGTTGCGGGGCACAGCCTGTTTTATGAAGTCCTCTGCTAATGCTGGGCATTGCAGTTTGTGACCCACTGGAATACATGTTGCCTAAGGCCACACATCTAATTATTAGCAGAACGAGGAGTTGAGCCCAAGGGTCAGGCTATGAGCTGATTCTGTCTTCATTACATTACACAACCACAAGATAGAAAGCTGAGCCAGAAAAACAGTCAATTCCTCAGTAAAGCCTATGGTGACTCTATGGTACATATTTCCCTGGTCCACAGAGCTCACAAAGAGACAAACCAAGCCCTGCAGCCCCCGAGGACCACTGTGTGATGTGCAGGTGCACCTGCTGACAGGGACAGGCTGTGGGGCTGCTGAGCAGCCACCACCAGGGAGGAGCATTTCCTGAAGTTGTAACTGTGGCCACAGCTGAGCATCTGCATTGGTGTTCAATGTGGCAACTAGCTCATTCAACAAAACACGGAAGTGGGCTAAAATGGGAGAAGGTGCTGTGAGCTGAATCATGTCCCCCAGGAAGATAGGTTCAAGTCCTCACTCTCAGTACCTGTAAACGTGACCTTATTTGGAAATATGGTCAGCTTGGTGCAGTGGCCCATGCCTGTAATCTCGGCACTTTAAGAGGTTGAGGCAGGTGAATCACTTGAGGTCAGGAGTTCAAGACCAGTCTGGCCAACATGGCGAAACTCTGTCTCTACTAAAAATTTAAAAATTGGCCGGGTGTGGTGGTGAGCACCTCTAATCTCAACTACTTAGGAGGCTGAGGCAAAAGAATCGCTTGAACGTGGGAGGCAGAGGTTGTAGTGAGCCAACATTGCACCACTGCACTCCAGCCTAGGTGGCAGAGCGAGACCCTGTCTCCAAAAAAAGAAAAAAAAAAAAATAGGGTCTTTGCAAATGTAATCATGTTATGATGAGGTCACACTGCAGTAGGGTTGACCCTAATCCAATATGCCTTGTGTCCTTATAAGAAGAGGACAAGAGATAGACACATAAATAGAGAGAACCCGTGGGAAGAGAGAGGCATTGATTGGCACAATCCATCTACAAGTCAAGTAATGCCAATGATTGCCAGCAAAGCACAGTAGCTAGGATAAAGTCCTGGGCAGATTCTCCCTCAGAACCTCCTGAGAGAGCCAGCCCTTGATTTCAGACTTCTGGTTTCCAGAGCTGAGAGAGGATAAACTTCTGTTGTGTAAGACACCCCATTTGGGGCAGTTGGTTATGGCACTATGTTGAGTTTTCCCAAGCAAACTTAAAAGCGTAGAATGTGTTTTAGAAAAGAAACAAGGGGCCGGGCACAGTGGCTCACACTTGTAATGCCAGCACTTTGGGAGGCAGAGGCAGGTGGATCACCTGCTGTCAGGAGTTTGAGACCAGCCTGGTCAACATGATAAAACCCTGTCTCTACTAAACATAGAAAAAAATTAGCTGGGCATGGTGGTAACTGCCTGTAATCTTAGCTACTCAGGAGGCTGAGGCACAAAAATTGCTTGAACCCAGGAGGTGGAGGTTGCGGTGAGCCAAGATCACGCCACTGCACTCCAGCCTGGGCTACAAGAGCGAAACTCCATCTCAAAAAATCAAAAAAACAAAAGAAAGAAACGAGGCAGAGGAGCAGAAAGAAGGAGGCTGTAAGAGCAAGAGCTGGGGAGACACCCTAGCTCAGGCACTCATCCATGCCTTTGACCCAGGTCAGTCCTTGATGTTTGGGGGTACAGGGCACCAGATGGACCTCCATTCCATAGGGCTGAATCCTTAAGACTTAGAACCACAAACAAACAAAGAGTTAAGTATGTCCTGCCTGCCTACCTTGACAAATATTCCTTTATAGTAATCTGAAGGCCAGGCTCTAATTGAGAGTTATTGGACTCTCTAGAATCTAGAATCCTCAGGGACTGATATCGTTTGGCTGCATCTGACCCAAATCTCATCTTGAATTCTCACGTGTCGTGGGAGGGACCCAGTGAGGGGTAACTGAATCATGGGGGCAGGTCTTTCCTATGCTGTTCTTGTGCTAGCAAGTAAGTGTCACGAGATCTGATGGTATTATAAGGGGGAGTTTCCCTGCCCAATCTGTTTGCCTGCTGCCATCCCTGTAAGATGTGACTTGCTCCTCTTTGCCTTCCGCCATGATTGTGAGGCCTCCCAGCCATGTAGAACTGTAAATCCAATTAAACCTCTTTCTTTTGTAAATTGCCCAGTTTCAGGTGTATCAGCAGCATGAAAACAGACTAATACAGGGACCTTGGAGGAATTAACCTGCTAACTGAAAATACCTCAGCTTGTTAAGGGTTAATTACTTCTCTCTGGAGAACTTAAAAATGACAATGGACAATAAGCAACAGTAACAACCAGGGACCCCAAACTTGGCATTAGTTTGCTGCTTTTCCCTCCAGAGAAATAAATACAACACAATTTTCCCTGAAGGAAGGTGCAGAAAAAAATCTCTAGTTTTCAATTAACAAGGGACCCAAGGCTCTGTTTTCACTGGTTTAACTATGCCTCTGGGTCAGATTCCTTCTTTTGAAATAATTAGATTGTGCTGAGACATTGAACCTAGCTTTCTTCAATCACATTTTTATTTTTTTAACAGTTTTAATAGAATTCAAATGTTCATTACTACCTATTTCTATAAACAACCTCATTTACCCAGTTCAAATGAAAATGAGAATAGGCTAGTCAGTAGGGGGTCCTTTAAGACATTTGGTGTTTTGGGAAATAATTTAGCAAATATTCATATTTGAATGAGTTGTTGTTCATAAGGCATATATTAATACATAGCTGGGATGCAAACCAGGCACTTTCCTGTTACTTTCAATTAATAGATCAGTTTCATCCTCTAAAGGATACATAAAATGTGGCCCAGCACATTGGGTCAGGCCTGTCATCCCAGCACTTTGGGAGGCCAAGGTGGGTGGATCACTTGAGGTCAGGAGTTCAAGACCAGCCTGGCCAACACAGCAACATGGTGAAACCCTGTCGCTACCAAAAAATACAAAAATCAACCAGGTGTGGTGGCGCACACCTGTAATCCCAGCTACTCTGGAGCTGAGGCATAAGAATTGCTTGAATCTGGGAGGTGGAGGTTGCAGTGAGCCGAGATCGTCCCACTGCACTAAAGCCTGGGCAACAGAGGGAGACTTCATCTCAAAAAAAAAATAAATAAATAAAAATAAAGGATACATAAAATGTGATACTATTGAAAAGTAGAATAATGAAATAATAAACTTTTCCCCAAAGGAATAGCTAAGAAAGTTGAGGATGTCACAGATTTTTGTTAATATTATTTTAAATACAATGAGTTTGACAACTCTTACAACTATTACCTAAATTAACTTAATATTGGGCGACTAGGGTGTGCCTGAGTGATAGCCTGGTTTCATGCTTCCACTACTTTTAGGATTCCTAGTAAAACATAATGGTAACTTCACAGTCTGTTTGAAAAAAATTTAATGTCATCCAGGGTAGATAATTAGCGTGGTATAACTTTCCTCTTTTATTTTGCTTGCAGACTGTGTCCTGGAAACGGGACTGAAAACTAAGAAGAAAAAAGAGAAATGCAATCCAATTGTTATAAACTGCTTACATTTTTTCAAAAGAAGCCATTTCTTGGACAGGTTAGACAGACCTATGACCTCATATGACAATAGTGAAGGATGAAAGAAAATCCAAGGCTGGGCGCAGTGGCTCATGCCTGTAATCCCGGCACTTTTGGGGGCCGAGGCGGGCGGATCATGAGGTCAGCAGATCGAGACCATCCTGGCTAACACCGTAAAACCCCGTCTCTACTAAAAAAATACAAAAAAATTAGCTTGGCTTGGTGGCGAGCACCTGTAGTCCCAGCTACTCGGGAGGCTGAGGCAGGAGAATGGCGTGAACCTGGGAGGCGGAGCTTGCAGTGAGCCGAGATCGCGCAACTGCACTCCACCCTGGGCAACAGCGAGACTCCCAACAAAAAAAAAAAAAAAAAAAAAAAAAAAAAAGAAAATCCAAGAAACCATTTGTTTTTCATTCATTTTAAAGTAATTTACAGAGCAGTCCCTTTGTAAGGCAACACTGGACTGTTTCTAAAGGAGAGGCAGGTGAAACAATGGCTGAATTTTGAAACAAGCTCAGGGAGAGATGGGGCTATGGGCAGGTGAAGTCTGGCTGTGCATCCTACATGATCAGTAGGAACTGATCAGAATCCAGAATCCCATCCTCCATTTTATATAAGTGCGCAAACTTTGCATTTTTTTGAAAAGCACAATCTTGTCATGTTCCACAGTTGGTCAGATTGGTGCGAATCCACCATCTAGTTTGCCTGTTTTGTCTTTATATAAATGGAATCGTACCATATGGATACTTTGCCTCTGGATATCCTGCTTTCACTACACATTATGTTTGTGAAACCCATCCATGTTGATGTGATCCCTAACACAGAATTTTCATGACCCTTTTATTGTATACAAATACATACTTAACAGTTACTTGGTTAGACATCAAATCTGTGTGCATGACTATGTGCTTATCCACTTAAGACAACAGGTAAAAGGGGATCTGAGATATTAATAGGGAGTGGGACTAAAGCTACTTAATTCCTGGGGGCAGGTTATATTTTAAGTTCAAATGCTTTGCTTTAACCTGTGGTTACTTTTATTCTAATTGAGGAAAGAGTATTGTGCCAGAATATAGTAGGCTAGGGTGACTGTAAGAACTCAGTAATAGAATATCATTGCGAATGTTATCTTTTTCACATCCAAATATATAAAAAGTAGCCTGTATATTTTTTTAAAACACATCTTAACTCCACACTTTATGACATTATAAAAGTTGAATGGTTCCTCTTGGTAAGGATATCGTTTACAGGTGCTAGGAAATAGCTTATTGATACCTGCGTTAACAGACTTTGTTTTGCCTAGAGAAGGGCAATAAAAATGAACCAAAGGATATTTCCAGAAAGGATTAAGAAAGCTGTTTAAGAAGGCCATGACTCTTCAGGTGCGTATGTGTACCTTTCAGTATCCTAGGAATTTTTATATTAAAAGCAAAATGTTTTTCCAATTACAGTCTACTTCAAGGAATTACCATTGTTCCTTTTGTCACAGGTAAAATCAGTGTTGGGAATTATAATTTGAGAAAAATATTACCCAGTAACATTGAATGTAGATGACTAAACGATTCTTACTCAGTGTGATGTATAATGCAACAGGGACCCTTGTAAATTGTCATACGCCAATAAAATGTCACAAGCAAAAAAAAAAAAAAAGAAACCCATCCATGTTGTTGCATGTAGTAGTGATTCATTCTTTTTTACGGTCAGGTATGCTATTGAATACATGTACCAATTTTATTATTTTATGTAACATTGGTACATAAATGTACCAATTTTATTTTATCACAATAAAAAATCATTTTTTAAAGGTATTGAGTAAAAATTAAGTTTCTCTTCCATTTCATCCCACCCAGTTCTAATGCTGCATGAGTGAGGGTTTCATTGTAGGTACTTCCAGCAGAAAAGGATTTGATGTTTACAAGGAATTTGATGTTTACAAAATCTAGGGAAGGACTGGAAGAGGGACTGTCAAAAGGCTACCCCTGGAGTTATGCAGTTCAAGAGCAGCCACCATGCCTGTGACCCAGAGGTCAAGAAACCAATCCGGCCACCATCACCACAACTGCCTCTCAGCAACCAGCATGTAGGCACTGGCACAGAAATGTAGAATTCAGCTGCTCATGCCCCATGGCCTTGCCTAGCAGCAAATGCTGCAGCAGGAAGAGGCCCTGTGCCTCTCTTCTCTTTCCCAAATCGCTCATGAGCATCTCCAACTGACGGAACTACATTCACTTTCAAGATTCTAGCTGCAAAGGAGTCAGAGAAAGTAGTCTTCATCTTTCTAACCTCTACGGTCAGGATGGCACCTTAAAATGAGGGTAGACTGGAAGCGGAGTCAACTCACAACTCAGCCACCTTCCCACAGGCAACCACTGCTGCCAATGACTTGGGGATCTTTCTAGAGATAATCCCTGTATAAACAAACATGATTACAGATATACCTTAAAAATACACACACACACACACACACACACATCCCCCATACTATTCATACTTTCTACATTGTTTTTTACCAAACAACACAATATATGAAGAATATAGTTCTATGTCATTCTATTTGACATAAAAGTACAATTTTGAACACTAAAATTTTTTTGCTGCATACTTTAAGGGATTGGATAACATCAGGATGATTTCACTCTATTTGATTGCACTTTCAAATGGTAATGGTTTTTTAATGGAATCGTTTGAAAGAACAGCCTTGACCTTATGATAGAAAGTTGTTGTATGTTCCAAGAAACAAATGATCTTTTTATGCTGCTGTGCACACACTCTCACCTCCCACACATGGCAGACGATGTCCATTCTAGACCAACTGGCCACCTGCTCTCCTGCACATTCAGTCAGCTATGAGTCACCTTAAGGGAGTCCGTCCTCTGTTGTGGCTAAAATAACTTTTACACTATGGGAGAAGGTGTCTGTGCTGCGCCCATATCTCCTGGTAGGAGCCACTTTCGTGAATGCTGGCCTGACTGCCAATTGTCTGCACCTGACACTCTGTTTGGAGGTTCTTTCTGGCTTTGGTGATTTCTTTCGCCTGTACAGGGGCAGGATGGAAATGCCAGCAAATGAATGTCCCCAAAGTGCAGCCCTCAACAGTGAAGTGTGTGGAAAATGCCCTTGCTCTTCCACCCCATGGGTGGGGAAACACTGGAGAGCATCTTTCCATGGCCCAGGGGTCCTCAGCAATGACTGCTTTCATAAAGCATGCTTGGTTGCCACCCTTTCCTCTCCTGACTCATTTTCCCATCCCCAACCATTGTTTCCTGGAACCACGCTGCAAATAGATTACTACTTACGCTGGAATCCTTGTCTAAAGGCCTGTTTCCAGGGGAACCCAGTGTAAGACATGTACACGAGTCAAAATTGGGCTGCAAACATGAGAGGGACTGGTGGCACCCCAGTGAAGGAAACGCAGTCTGCAAATGTCTAACACAGACACTGGATATTTCCAATGAAGAAGCTGCTATGGGCCAAATTGTGTCCCCTCAAATTCACACGTTGAAACCTTAACCCTCAGTACTCTCAGCATAACCATATTTGGAGATAAGGAGTTAAAGAGGTAATTTAGTTAAAATGAGGTCTTTAGAGTGGGTCCTAATCCAACATGACTGATGTCCTTAAAAGAAGAGGAGACTGGTCAGGCAAAGTGGTTCACACCTATAATCCCAGTACTCTGGGAGGCCAAGGTGGGCAGATCATTTGAGCCCAGGAGTTCGAGACCAGCCAGGGCAATATAGTGAGATCCCATCTCTCTATATATATTTTTTTATTTTTTTAATTTCAAAAATATAATTTAAAAAATAATTTTTTTAAAAAAAGAAGAGGAGATTAGGTCAAAGATGCAGAGAAAAGACCATGTTAGGGCCCAACAAAAGCAACACCTGTAAGCTGAGGAAAGAGGCTGCAGAGGAAACCAACCCTGCCGACACCTTGACCTCAGACTTCCAGCCTCCAGAACTGTGAGGAAATACGGGTGGTTTTTTTTGTTTGTTTGTTTAAGCCATTCAGTCTGTGGTATTTTGTTACTGAAGCCCCAGCAAACTAACATAGGCACTTACGACTTCTAGCAACAGTCCATCTCACTTTTGGACAGTTCGGATGTTAAAAAATTCTGTGTGGATTGAAATCCTCTTTCCCATAACTACTTTTATTTCAGCATTCAGCCCAAAAGAAATCTGCTCCCTCTTTTATGAGACAAGCCCTCACTTATTCATAAACCTAAAGAATTTTAAAGCTGGATGGTATCTGAAAACATCACCTAGGGGGCCTCTTCTAGAATTTATGAGGCTTTTTATATCCACTCTGAAAGTATAAACAGGCTGCAACACTGAAACATTCTTCTAGGAAAAAATACACAGTGTTAGCTTCTGTCCTGCTGTATTTTGTTTCTTTGATAGAGTGATTGGGAGGGTAAAGTAATTAAGAACTATTGGCCAGGTGTGGTGGCTCACGCCTGTAATCCCAGCACTTTGTGAGGCTGAGGCAGGCGGATCACTTGAGGTCAGGAGTTGAACACCAGCCTGGCCAACATAATGAAACCCTGTCTCTACTCAAAAAAAAAAAAAAAAAAATACAAAATTAGCCAGGCTTGGGGGCACACACCTGTAATCCCAGCTACTCGGGAGGCTGAGGCAGGAGAATTGCTTGAACCCATGAGAGGAAGACTGCAAGGAGCCGAGATTGTGTCACTGCACTCCAGCCTGAGAAAACAAACAACAAAACCCAAAAAAACTATTGATCGAGTCCTTCATTTTACAGGTGAAAAGAGCAAGGCCTGGAAAGCTTAGGTGGGGTCATAGAGTGTGTGTATTGTGGCAAAGCTCAGATCAACCCCATGATTCTGGGGTCTAGTCTGGAGCCCCTTCTGCTACCTCCAGAAAGTTGGCAGCTTCCTCACTTCTCCCGCTGCCAGGATAAACATCGCCATTCGTCACTGGGCCTCAGTCTCTCTTTTCAATTTTGATCGCTTTTCTCTGATGTGTCGTCCGAGTTTTTCAGAAAGCAGAAGCTGAGAGGGAGTTAGGAGTGCGAGTGATTTGTTAGGGGACAGGGATGCCTGTGAAAGATAAAGGGGAATGAAAAGGAAATGGCTTCAGACCACCGTGATCATCTGAGCCCTGGGAAAGCACAGGGGAAGGAAGCGGCACTGGGCAGGAAGGGCCTCGGCCTGGGCTGTAGGTTTCACAAAGTCTCGTCCAAGCATCCACTGCTCCAAGATCACCCATTTGCAGAGTCTCATGGTGAGCGGAGCTGGCCGGGCTCCCACTATACTCAGGGATTGGCTGAGAGCTGCCCGGCTAGAGTGTGGCTTCAGTTCCAGAGCTAAGGTCACATCTGAAGGTACTGCAGCTGGGGGCTGCCGGGACCTGCATCCCTTTCTGCTGAACAGCAAGTTCTTCTTGCAGGAGATCCCAGCTGCATACTCTCATGGCTGCCACACAGGGCCACACTCTGCGCTCTTGGGTTTCCTCTTAAAACGTGCTTGGATCGGCCGGGCACGGCGGCTCACATCTGTAATCCCAGCACTTTGGGAGGCCAAGGTGGGTGGATCACGAGGTCAGGAGATCGACACCATCCTGGCTAACATGGTGAAACCCCATCTCTACTAAAAACTACAAAATATTAGCTGGGTGTGGTGGCGGGCGCCTGTAGTCCCAGCTACTCGGTGGGTTGAGGCAGGAGAAAGGACTGAACCCGGCAGGCAGAGCTTGCAGTGAGCCGAGATGGGGCCACTGCACTCCAGCCTGGGCCACAGAGCGAGACTCCGTCTCAAAAAAATATATATATATGGTGCTCGGATCCTAACTTAGCACTCACGTGTGATGCAAAGTAGAGCAGATGTGATCGCCTTTCTCTGTTCTCTGCAGCTTCGCGGATCAAGCGCAAGACTGCCTTGAAGCTTCTAGCAGACTTATTACCCTGCTGGCAGATTAGCTTGCAATCAGCCACACCCCACGGAACTCATTCTCTCTCCTCACCTACTGATTTTTGTGCAGCTGATTTCAATACCCGAATGCAGGCATGCTATATTTTGGTCAAAACTTCCAAGGCATTTCTGACTACCTACTAATACATACGTCAAGACTTTTACTCAGAGACCTTTTATTTTTATTTGTAAGAACAAAAAAACAAACAAAAAACCACAGAATTTTACAAGTGATAAACGTCTTCAACCTTGTTCCTAAGTTTAAGAGAGTTTACACAGATCTTTAATTAAATAAAGCTAGATTCGTGAACACCTAGTAAATTATTAGAAATGTAGTAGGTAAAATCAAGCCCTACTTCAATCATAGTTATAAACTGGAAATAAACTATAAATTTATAGTTTTTTGAAAACTATATATATATATATTTCTATAGTTTTATAGAAGAGAATAAAGTTTTTTCCAAAAATTCTAATGAACCAAGTTTCACATAACACATATTTAGAATCTAAATTAAAAGTACTCTTTAGAATTACTAAAAATAACCTCTTAATTTATGAGAAAGCTCTTCACTATTTTTAACAAAGGATTTAAAAACTCAACTTTAAGATAATGAGATGCAGAATAAATATAGATTTAACTTCACTTTTACAGTAACAGGTTTGTAAATATTTGGTAACCTTTTCCTTGCCTATTCAGAGAGCCTAATGGCTGGCTGAAAGCTTGTCATCTCAAAGAACCATGTCAGCTGCTCCAATTCTTTGAAAAAATTTTTTTTGTATTTTTTTTTAGTAGAGTTGGGGTTTCAGCATATTGGCCAGCCTGGTCTTGAACTCCTGACCTCGTGATCTGCCCGCCTCAGCCTCCCAAAATGCTGGGATTACAGGAGTGAGCCACCATGCCCAGCCTGAATTTCTTAAAAAACAAATGGCAACCAGGGTCTGTAGTTACTGGCTTCAGTTATAACCTCTTGGCAAGGTTGAATTAAAGAAATTATAGGGCTTATACTTTTCTGTTTTCATATGGCCTACAATACTGAGGGGGGCCAGGTGCGGTGGCTCACACATGTATTCCCAGCATTTTGGGAGGCCGAGGGGAGAAGATCACCTGAGGTCAGGAGTTAGAGACCAGCCTGGCCAACATGGTGAAATCCCATGTTACTAAAAATACAAAAATTAGCCAGGCATGGTGGTACATGCCTGTAATCCCAACTACTCAGGAGGCTGAGGCAGGAGAATCGCTTGAACCTGGCAGATGGAGGGGGCAGTGAGTGAGCCAAGATGGCACCACTGCACTCCAGCCTGGGGGACACAGCAAGACTCGGTCTCAAAACAAAACAAAACGAAACAAAACACAAACAAACAAATACTGAGGGGGTGGTCTCTTCAACTTCATCCCTGTGTTGAGCTGAAATCCATTATATTTATTTGAGGGGGCTGTATCTTTACAATGATATGGTAATAGTCTACCCAGGGTCTCCAGCAGAAGCTAAATGGGTACTCGGAAACTGTACATGTAAAATGGTAGTAACTTCCTCCCTTGTCTGAATTTTGATGTCACCCTCACTGGTAGCAGATCAGGCAAAAGCACACTCTTATCTTTTTATTTTTGTCATAACCTCACTTATCTAAGTCAATCTCACACTCATGCATATCCTAACACATGTCATTACTTGTTATGTTTAAAGCTTCTCCTACTTGGTCAATAGCTGTTTTTGATGTGAGTGCTCTCTCTTGTTGACGCATATCTTTCTGCTTTTTCGTGTATTTCTAGAATCGTCCAGACAATCGATACTAAATTCTTATCACAAATCCTCTCGGCAAGAATGAGAGACAAATCTAAAATGTTAAAATAATAAATACTTAAAAGCCAGGTAGCATAGAATCTGGAGTCAGGAAATCTGGTTTTGAGTTTCCGCTATTTTTTCATCTGACCCGGGGCAAGCAATTTAAACTCTCCAAACTTCAATTTCCGCAGTCATAAAACTGTGGAAATATACCTTGTGAAGATCACACAAAATAACAGTGAATATCTGCCAAGTAATTACTAAATGTCAGACTGTGATTTGAGGGCTTAAAAGTATTAACTCATTCAAGCTTCACAACTAACTCCATGAGAGTCCTCTGCTCCCACCATTTTTGTAGACGAAGAAAATGAGGCCCAGAGGATGAAACCAGGAAAATGAGTCCAAGGTCCCGTGGATAGGAAAAAGTGGAGCTGGGATTTGAAGCTAAGCGGCCTGACTCCAGAACCTTGAGCACTACACTGTATAGCCTCTATTACACCATCTGCAAATACTTTTTTATTTTTTTTTGAGATAGAGTCTTGCTCTGTCATCCTGCCTGGAGTGCAGTGGCATGATCTCGGCTCACTGAAACCTCTACCTCCCAGGTTGAGGCAATTCTCCTGCCTCAGCTTCCCAAAGTGCTAGGATTACAGGCTTGTGCCACCACGCCTGGCTAATTTTTGTATTATTTTAGTAGAGACAGAGTGTCACCATGTTGGTCAGGCTGGTCTCGAACTCCTGACCTCAAGTCATCCACCCACTTCTACCTCCCAAAGTGCTGGGATTGCAGGATGAGCCACCATGCCCAGCCTTGCAAATACCTTTTATTAAGTAGAAATTGATAAACCCGTGAATCATTATTTCCTATTTTGTAATTCATCTAGTCTATTTCAATGCAGCAGGATATGTCCTTAAAAGTGTTATAGGGCATTTCATTATTCACTGTCTCTACCCAGGTCATTCACAACTGCACAATGAGATGAGTTACAACTTTATTAGTAAATAGATAAACCAGACCAGCACTTCCCAAATTTGCAGAAATCAACTGCAATGGATTGCAAATGCTTGGGTCCACCTCAGAGCTGCTAAACTTTCTGGGGAGAACCCAGCAATCTGTATTAAAAGCAACAGCAACAAAAAGACCCCCAGGCAATTCTGAGGGCCTGTTAGACCTGAGAATGAGTAGACTGGCAGATGGCTGGAGAGCTCTTTCAACAATCTCATTCCACGAATTCCTGAGAAACTTCTTGGCTCAGTGGTCAGTTTGAAACAATTTTCTACTGCTAAATTGTCACATCATTCAGGCAGCTGGCTTCATGAGCAACTTTTAACATTCTCTAGGGAGTCTATAAGCGACTTAATGAATTTTTCATACCAAACACTCGAGGCAGGATTGACTCATCTGTGATTTGTTACAACCATAGTTCTATGAATTAGGACTGTTGGTCACGTTGCAGGTTTTCCACTGGGTCACATTACAGACAAAAAAGTAATGTGTAGGCCGGGCCCAGTGACTCATGTCTGTAATCCCAGCACTCTGGGAGGCCAAGGTGGGTGGATCACCTGAGGTCAGGAGTTTGAGACCATCCTGGCCAACATAGTAAAACCCCATCTCTACTAAAAATGCAAAATTAGCTGGGCCTGGTGGCACGTGCCTGTAATCCCAGCTACTACAGAGGCTGAGGCAGGGGAATCACTTGAACCTGGGAGGCAGAGGTTGCAGTGAGCCAAGATGGCGCCATTGCACTCCAGCCTGGGCAACAAGGGCAAAACTCCATCTCAAAAACAAAAGTAATGTATATACTTACCACATGCAATGCTTTTGTGCTATGCCAGGCACAAGGAAATACTGAAAATCTTTCTTGACACTGGTAAATCTGGGCTTAATAATTAGTTTGTAGAAATAAGTGTAATTATTACTAGAGGGGAATTATTTTATCATACAAATGTTATTAAAGCTATCTCATGCTATAATTTTTAAAAGATGACATTAACTGCAGCTAAATATAATAATTCATTTTCAAGAATTTTTTATGTTTTAGTGATTTGTCCTAATTGTTCAGGCTGCTAAACAGAATGTCATAGAATGGGTGACTTATAAACAGCAGAAATTTATTTCTCACAGTTCTGGAGGCTGGGAAATCCAAGATCAAGGCGTTTACAGACACATTCTAGCTGTGTCCTCATATGGTAGAAGGGGTAAGGGAGCTCTCTGGGGCCTCTTCTGTAAGGGCACGAGTCCCATTCACGAGGGCTTTGCCATCATGACTCAATCACTCCCCAAAGTCCCCACCTCCTAATACGGCCACCCTGGGAGGAATCTAGGATATGAATTTGGGAGGGACACAAATGTTCAATCTATATTAGGATTTAAGGTCAATGGCAAGCTGGCTAGGAGTTTTAGGTAAAAAGTGAGGGACAAGGAAAGAGAAATATTCTGTGCATTAGACTCATGGATGTGATATGTGACTGCTCCTGTCTTATTCTTCACACCATGTGACTTTTAAAAATGTACTAAAAACCTGTTATTTTTTTTAAAAGGATACATGATAAATACCAAAAGGTGTTCAATTATAAATATTTTGTTCTTACTTAAGTCACCCACTCCCTAAGACCACCCTCCCTCAGGGTAGCCACTGATACCATACCACTGATACTTACATCCTTCCAGAAATGTTCTATGCATGCGAGTGTGCATGTGTTTCTGTGTGTGTGTGTGTGTGTGTGTGTGTGTGTGTGCTCAGTGGTTCAATGCAGGGCTCTGCGTCAGGGCTGGGTTTGAATCCTGGCTCAGTCACTATCAGTGCAACATTGACCAAGTTCCATTTGCTCGTTTGTAAAAAAGGGATATTAATATCTATTAAATACCTTATAGCTGGCCAGGCGCAGTGGCTCATGCCTGTAATCCCAGCACTTTGGGAGGCCAAGGTGGGTGGATCACGAGGTCAAGAGTTCAAGACCAGCCTGGTCAACATGGTAAAACCCCATCTCTACTAAGAATACAAAAATTAGCCGGGGGTGGTGGTGGGCGCCTGTAATCCCAGCTACTCAGGAGGCTGAGGCAGGAAAATCGTTTGAACCCGGGAGGTGGAGCTTGCAGTGAGCTGAGATCACGCCATTGCACTCTAGCCTGGGTGACAGAACGAGACTCTGTCTCAAAACAAAAAACACAAAAACACCTCATAGCTCTCAGCAAAATAAGAGAAATACAGGAAAAATGAAAAATTCTACCTCATAGGGTTGTGGGAAGATGAATTAGATGAGTTAACACATATAAAGTGCTTGGAACTGAGTCTTGCATATTACAAGTACTGATAAATATTAGATATTTGTATTATTATACCGGAGTCCCTATGTTTACACAATAGAAGCTCATTTCACCTCGCCTCACTCAACACATCCACATTTACAGCAGCCCCTGCCCTTCAAGCAGCACGAGACCACAGTGTGAGTGGACCCATGTTATTTACCATTTCCCTGTGGGTGGAAATCAACTCTGTGATTTTGCTTTTACCAATAACATTGTGCTAAACCTTTCTGCACGTGGGTGGGTCCTTTGCCACAGGCGCCAGTTTATGCAGAGGTAAATTCTAGAAGAATGGCTAGGTCTGGCACCCAACATCAAATGGGGCTCTAGACTAGGCTCTAAGTGAGTAGGTACAGAACACACTTCAAGCTACTCTCCGGGGAAGAAGGAAAAGAAATCAGTGAACAGATGCCAGAGAGGCAGTGCAGGTAGACCTGTGATGGGACTCTAAACACTTTGAGGCTTTGTTTTTTGTTTTCTTTTTATTGAGACAGGGTCTTGCTCTGTCACCCAGGCTGGAGTGCAGTGACACGATCACAGCTCACTGCAGCCTGGATCTCCCAGGTTCAAGCAATCTTCCCACCTCAACCTCCCAAGTAGCTGAGACCACAGGTGCACACCACCACGCCTGGCTAATTTTTTATTTTATTTTTTGTGGAGACAGGGTCTTACTATGTTGCCCATGCTGGTCTCAAACTCCTGGGCTCAAGTGATCCTCCCATCTTGCTTGGCCTCCCAAAGTGCTGGGATTACAGGCATGAGCCACCACACCCGACCATTTGAAGCTTTCTTAATTCTTAGTGGCAGTATTTTCAGAAGACCATCATTGCCATCACACACATTCACAAAATCACCAAGGAAGGCATCCCTTGATCAAGCCCTCTCCATTCCCATCACTGCACCTGGCACATTCTCTTGGTCCACTTGTCCAGCCTCATGTCAAACATTGTGCTCTAGCCTGTGGCCAACTGTGAAGAGCAAGATGCAAATAAGACCAAGGGCCATAGCCCCAGCAGGTCATTTAACCAGAGGATCATGGGAGAAATAACTTAGTCCTTATGGCAATGACCCCTCTTTCAGATGCAGAAACGGAGGACTGCGGAAGACAGGATCTGCCAAAGATCTTAGTGGACGTACTTCCTGCCTGTGCTTCTAGTCATCTCTCTGCCATGCCAGAGAGCTCGCAGTGTCTAAAAGGACACCCTAATGGCGGAAGTGCAGTGGGGAGGTGCGAGTGTGTGTGACTGACTGAGTATATGTGTATAGTGTGTGCACACAAGTGTGAAATGGCAGAGGTGAGTCTTGCCACACAGAAAACTTACCCCGGACTGGCTGAATATTTTTGGCCAACACGAGGAGTTTAGGACAGTTAATTACTAAATAATTCCTAATAGTGAGGCTGATAAGTGAAGCAGAACACTTGGATGAAGCTTTCTTACCTCCTCCCACTTCAAACTTTTTACCTATAAAAAATTTTGAAACTTAGGTAGAGAAAAATTACTCAATAAACTCTCATGTACCCGTCACCCATCTAATTCATCAATACTTAACTGGCCAGGCACGGTGGCTCACGCCTGTAATCCTAGCATCTTGGGAGGCAGAGGCAGGCAGATCATTTGAGATCAGGAGTTTGAGACCGGCCTGGCCAACATGGTGAAACCCCACCTCCACTAAAAATATAAAAGTTGGCTGGGCATGGTGGCTCATGCCTGTAATCCCAGCACTTTGGGAGGCCAAGGTGGGTGGATCACTTGAGGTCAGGAGTTTGAGACCAGCCTGGCCAGTATGGTGAAACCCCATCTCTACTGAAAATACAAAAATCAGCCTGGCATAGTGGTGTGTGCCTGTAGTCCCAGCTACTCGGGAGGCTGGGGCAAGAGAATCGCGTGAACCTGGGAGGCGGAGGTTGCAGTAAGCTGAGCTCGCACCGTTGTACTCCAGCCTGGACATCGCAGAGAGACTCTGTCTCAAAAAAAAAAAGAAAAAAGAAAAAAGAAAAAAAAGTTTGCCGGGTGTGGTGACACATACCTATAATCCCAGCTACTTGGGAGGCTGAGGCAGGAGAAATGCTTGAACCCAGGAGGCAGAGTTTTCAGTGAACCGAGATCGTGCCACTGCACTGTTGCCTGGGCAAAGAGAGTGAAACTCCATCTCAGAAAACAAGCAAACAAACAAACAAAACTGTAACCAATCTTGCTTCATGTATATCAGGTGAGGCTTTCTTGAGACATTTCCAAGCCCACTCTTGAGGGGCTCTGTCCTGCCTGGCTATCTATAGTTGATACTGTAGGATCTTATTCTCTGAGCATTTTGTTGTTGCTCTACGTGAAATAAATGGAACTCTGAATTCTAAGAACTGAACCCATGTAAAAATGTTGTCACTTCTAGAAAATTCCTGATCCACTGGCCCATAGCTATGGGGACATAACGCCTTTTTTTTTTTGGCACACAGAGAAAACATGTGATTAATGATGCTTATTTCTGATGATGTTGTGCATTTGTTCCTATGCTTAGGTGTCTTCTGTGAATGAGAATACCACCCCTGGCTTCTCTGCATCTCCCAACAGTGCTGGGTACACAGCAAACTTCTCTTGTCTCACTGCAGTGCAATGTTTCTGGTTTATTTGGCTTCAGTGCCAAACATCGTTATTCATATCTTCAGTGCAACAACAGTGATAAATTAGGTGAGGGGAAGGAAGATAAAAGAATGGGAAGGGTTGTGAAATGATCACTTTCCTCCGATGGTATTTATTCCACAACCCTAGGCAAAGAATGGAGTGATTTCAGGTTTCTAAACAAGATTTTAGAATCTCGTACCTAGCTCAACTATCAACCAAGCAGGAGGACTGAATCTAGACATTTTTAGGCCTCAAACAATTACCTTCCGTAAAACTTACTCACAAAGCTCATGGAAGATGCACTCTATCAAAATAATAGCGAACCCAGAAAAGAGAAAATGTGGGGTTCCAGCCCAAGAGAAAGATAAAAGAACTCCCAGGATGATGGTCAAAAGAGAGCCTATGATGGCAGTTGGCCCAGACATCTCCTGGTGTGGTTTGGAGCATATCAGAAGACTCCCACTGAGATTTTTTTTTTTTTTTTTTGGAGAAAGAAAGGGAAGGGCTGGGCATGGTGGCTCACGCCTGTAATCCCAGCACTTTGGGAGGCTGAGACAGGTGGATCACCTGAGGTCAAGAGTTTGAGGCCAGCCTGACCAACATGGCAAAACCCTGTCTCTACTAAGAATACAAAAAATTAGCCAGGTGTGGTGGCACGTGCCTGTAATCCTAGTTACTCAGGAGCCTAAGGCAGGAGAATTGCTTGAACCCGGGAGGCGGAGGTTGCAGGGAGCCGAGATTGCGCCATTGCACTCCAGCCTGGGCAACAGAGCAAGACTCTGTCAAAAGAAAAAAAAAAAAAAGAAAGAAAGGGAGGAAGGAAAGGAAAAAGGAAGACAAAGAAAAATGGAAATGTTGAGAGGAGATTTATACAAACTGGGGAGAGTTTGGAGATAAATCAGTGGTAAGAATAAAGAAAATTCAGCATGCTAAAGAAGATAATTATTAGTTCCAGGGAAAATACAACATTGGGTCAGAAAGGAAAATTTCTAAGTATATTATATAGCTATCTACCAATGGTATTTACATAGTCCTAGTAATGGAACACTGGCTATTGTTCTAACCAAAATTGCAATATTGCTCAACTAGAAGGATGGGGGCACGGGGATGTGAGGGAGAAAAAGCTATCTCCTCATACACCACAGCAGGAAGCCATTAGGTAATACCTAAAGTTTAAAAAAACAAGGAATAGCAATAGAAGTGTGTTATTTAAGGCAACAGGGAAAAATGCAAATAAAAATCAGTCAAAATTAGTTAAAAGAGTTAAAAGTAGTGGCACCTACACAGTGAAAAATTGGTAGTAGAACAGGATGATGGTTGTTTTTCTTTTCTTCTTTCTATCTTTTCTGTTCTTTAGAGACAGTATCTTGTTCTGTCACCCAGGATGTAGTGTGGTGGCACAATCAGAGCTCACTGCAGCCTCAGCACCCTGGGTTCAAGTGATTCTCCTGCCTCAGCTTCCCGAGTAATCTTATGGGTGCATACCACCCCACCCAGCTAATTTTTTATATTTTGTAGAGATGGCATCTTGCTCTGTTGCCCAGGCTGGTCTTGAACTCCTGGGCTCAAACAGTCATCCCACCTCAACCTCCCAAAGCGGTGGGACTATAGGCAGGAGCCACTGTGCCTGGCCATTTTGTAGATCAAGCTTCACAGGATTATTCAACTGAGGAAATTCTATTCATTTTAATGAGGATAACAACTAGATAGAAATAAAACTATTAAAACTAGGAACAAATAGAGGGGTTCAAGAATAGTCAGATAAGCAGAATCTCTCATACAAATGGGCATGTGAGTCTCCGACTTGTTTTTATGTCCCACAAATTCTTGGACTTAAGGTTGTAGGTAAACACTTTCCATATCGGCATTTGCACACGTCAATATGCAAACTGCAGTGGATTTTATGTGACATATGTCATGAGTTATAACATGCTCATATTGGGAAGGGTCTTCACAGGCATTGAGCCCAGGGATTCTTTTTTTTTTTTTTTTTTTTTTTTTTTTTTGAGACGGAGTCTCGCTCTGTCGCCCAGGCTGGAGTGCAGTGGCCGGATCTCAGCTCACTGCAAGCTCCGCCTCCCGGGTTCACGCCATTCTCCGGCCTCAGCCTCCCGAGTAGCTGGGACTACAGGCGCCCGCCACCTCGCCCGGCTAGTTTTTTGTATTTCTTAATAGAGACGGGGTTTCACCCTGTTAGCCAGGATGGTCTCGATCTCCTGACCTCGTGATCCGCCCGTCTCGGCCTCCCAAAGTGCTGGGATTACAGGCTTGAGCCACCGCGCCCGGCCAAGCCCAGGGATTCTTAAGTAAAGGGATATGGAGGTGGGAGCCAGAGTCATTTTTTATATGTAATACTACTAATTTATCTGTTTAGAAACATAGCTTCATACTCGCACAATGGAAAATCTCCTCGGGCAAGATACAGCAACTCTGGTGGAATTTAGAGCAGATTTCTGTGATTTTTGCCTTGTGCTGTTTTCTGCTGTACTTACTCAGAAAGACTGTTAGTCAAATTAAGCGTTCAAATTTAGGATTTACTTAAACCTTTTTGTCAAAGCACTTCTGGAATAATGGAGTTAGTATCTCCAAAAATCTCCTCTTCCCTAAAAGCGATGAGAACACAGGCCAAAAATGTCAAAATTAACTTTCTCAGAACTCTGGAAATTAATCAAAGGCTTGCGATGATCCAAGGAGTATTTATTCAAGAAAACCAGTTGAATGTTGGTAAGAACTATGATCTTTGTGACAGTTTAATTTACACTATTCCCACCCCTTCTCTGTAACTGTAGTAGTCTTGAAAACCAAGTCTGGGGCTCCCAGTAGCTATGAAAGCTAGCAGTCTATCAGCTTCTGGAGGGAGCAGATGGCCTTGGGGTTCTCCAAAAGTCACGCTTCCAGAGAATTGTCATGATTTGATCTGTCTAGCAGCTCCCCTGTCCCCATACAAGATGGACATGGACACAGAAGAACTAGACTTGGCCAGGAAGTATAATCAGCACCCAAGATCCAAAGACCTTGTGGTACAAAATGATACTCACCAGAGGGACCCAGACAAGGCAAGCTCTGACGCATGGGGTCCCGATGAGGAGTGCTCACAAACTGCATGTCTCTGTAGACGCCTATGAATACATTCCAGTGAGCAGATCTCAGTAGGTCCTCCCGAAATAACTGTCAAAGAATAATTCAGATGAGTGAGCTTAGTGAGAAGCCCAGCTGAAACTTACTTGTACACTAGGGCAATCAATCACCGATAAATCAAATGTCACTGAACAATGGTAAGGGAAGGTTTATGGAACAAAAACTGCAGACTATCTGTGGACCAACCAGAGATTGCCTTTATTTTTTTGTCTTGGGACAAGTTGATTGGCTGAAAACTATCAAGGCAGTCTGCCCTAGAGCTGACTGAATACTTATGATGGAAGGCAATTGAAGTTTTTTACGTTTTATCCAAGAAAACGTGCGACTTCAGCTGTGGATGAAAGTGGCATGTTCATCTCTGCCTAATGGAGACTACACCCATGCACTGGCATTTACATGTTAGTTAGGTCAACATTGCATTGTCTTTTTTTTTTTTTTTTTCTTTTTGAGATGCAGTCTTGCTCTGTCGCCCAAGCTGGAGTGCAGTGGCACCATCTCGGCTCACTGCAAGCTCCGCCTTCTGGATTCACGCCATTCTCCTGCCTGAGCCTCTAGAGTAGCTGGAACTACAGGCACCTGCCACCACGCCTGGCTAATTTTGTTTTTGTGTTTTTAGTAGAGATGGGGTTTCACCATGTTAGCCAGGATGGTCTCGATCTCTTGACCTCATGATCCACCCGCCTCGGCCTCCCAAAGTGCTGAGATTACAGGTGTGAGCCACCGCGCCCGGCCTGCATTGCCTACTTAATGGTAATTCTTCAGAGTACGGTGGTTAACAACACAGGCCTTGAGTCCATTAGAACAGGTCTCTCATTTCTTATTTGGGCAACACTGAACCTGAATTTCCTCATCTGAAAATGAAGATAATGATATCTACATTGTAGTGCTATTGGTACGATTAAATCAGATGTTTGTAACGTGCTTAACACAGTGTCATCATATAAGAAACCCTCGCCAGGTGCAGTGGCTCACGCCTGTAATCCCAGCACTTTGGAAGGCCGAGGCGGGTGGATCACGAGGTCAAGAAATCAAGACCATCCTGACCAACATGGTGAAACCCCGTCTCTACTAAAAATACAAAAATTAGCTGGGTGTGGTGGCGCACCCCTGAAGTCCCAGCTACTCGGGAGTTTGAGGCAGAAGAATCGCTTGAACCCAGGAGGCAGAGGTTGCAGTGAACTGAGATCGTGCCACTGCACTCCAGCCTAGAGACAGAGCAAGACTCCATCTCAAAAAAAAAAAAAAAAAAAAAGAAAAAGAAACCCTCAATAAATGATATCCTTTACTATGAATTATTAGGGGTATAGCTCACTGGGTCAGTCAGGATCCAGTCAGGATAAACGAACCACCATGTAAATTTAACGAGGAGTTCAATATATAGAATGACTCAGTGTAACAGAGGATTACCTCCTAAGGGATAGAGAGAACCCTGAAGAATATAGGTAAAGGAAGTGGCAGGAACAGCCACTACCTCTAGGGTCGGGGTGGAGCACCCAAGAAAGAAAGAAACCCAGAAGAGGGAACTCGTCCCCAGCCAGGGCTGGGATCCAGATGCTGTTGAAGACAGTATAGCCATGCCCACTGGGTGATGGAGAAATTTGCTAAGGTTTGCTGGTGGAACCCAGTGAGTCTCTGCCCATTGGAGAACCAGGAAAAGATGACTGCCCACTGGTAGATGCTGAAATGTAGAAATCACTGGGAATCTACTGGAGGGGTAGTGGCTCTGAAACTCACTAGAGTGAGCACCACTGGGTGTCTAGAACAAACAGAAGATCCTTGGCTTAGTCCATTCAGGCTGCAATAACAAAATATGCTAGACTGTGTCATTTATAAACAATAGGAATTTACTGCCTATATGCTGGAGGCTGTAAAGTCCAAGATCAAAGCACCAGCAGGTTCAGCATCTTGTGAGGGCTGGCTCTTGGCTTCAAAGATGGCACCTTCTCATTGCATCCTCACATAACAGAAGGCTTACCTGAGCCTCTTTCATAAGGGCACCAATCCCATCCTCAAGGGTGGAGCCCTCATAGCTTCATCACTCCCCAAAGGCCTCACCTCTTAATTCTCTCACATTGGGTATTATGTTCCAACATATGAATCTGGGGAGTACACTCAGACCATAGCAAGTGCCTTCCTTCTGCAGTGTTCCTCCAGCCCTCTGGACTGACAAGGCTTAAGCTCATGCCAGCTGGCCAGGGAGAAATGTTCCAGTATCACAAACAGGGCAATGAAAGGTGGATTCGGAGCTCAGGGGCGGTGAGAGTTGGCACGCCCACTAAGAGCATTAACACCTCTGGTAGCTCATCCTAGTCCAGCAATGGTGGAAAGGGATGATCTGAAGGGAGCAATGTCACCCTCCCTCCTGTAACAGCTCCTTCAATTTGCACCTAGACTGTAGGTCAGAATTGCATGGTTTTCCTAATTGTAATTCCTCATGGTACAGTGGAATCACAAAGATTTATTTTATTTTATTTTGAACAGTCTTGCTCTGTCTCCTAGGTTGGAGTGCAGTGGCTTGATCTCGACTCACTGCAACCTCCACCTCCCAGGTTAAGTGATTCTCATGCCTCAGCCTCAGCTGTGACTACAGGTGTGACTACACCACGCCCTGCTAATTTTTGTATATTTAGCAGAGATGGGGTTTCACCATGTCGGCCAGGCTGGTCTTAAACTCCTGTCCTTAAGCAATCCACCCACCTTGGCCTCCCAAAGTGCTGGGATTACAGGTGTGAGCCACTGCTCCCGGCCACAAAGATATATCTTTAAAGAATTTATAATTACAATTGTAATTCTTGGACTTCACAAGATATAATTACTTTGAAGTCTTAATTATGGACATACAGTGAGGCAAGCAGCTATTACGAGGAAGAAATCTAACTGGACCCCTGCAAAATTTCATCTATTAATCTTTGCTTCTAACAAAGATTTGTTGGAATCTTTGTTGGAATCTACCTTTCTGCATGTTTGTTTATGATTCTGTTTTTTAAAAGGCCAAGGCGGGAAGATCACTTGAGGTCAGAATTTCAAGACCAACCCAGTCAACATAGCAAGACCCCCTCTCTACATAAAAAAGCAAAACAAACAAACAAAACACTCTTCTGCCTCTAGGAAAGCATTTAAAAGATGTAAAAACAGCAAAAACAAAATCCTTGACATTAGTCTTGCTAAGTCCTGGCCCTTAAATGTCATCTCTCTTCCCGTGACTGTGAAATAAGCAACCTGAAATTGACAGAGTTTGAAATTCATTTTCATTATTCCAACTAGAAGTAATTGTTTTTACAAATACCAGAAAAGAAGATAGAATTTTGGCTCTGTATTATTTCCCACAGACACAAATGACTTTTCCTGGCTCCTATTTCATGAGATAATCACCCATCTCATTACTGGTATCACCTCTTGGAAACACTGACCTGTTTCACCAACCTTCAGATAAATGTGATGGTTCCACACAGACACATTTATGCTGGTGTCAGGGTTCGACCAGTTCTGTGTATCTTAGAAGAGTAGATCCTTTCCATATTGCGGCCATATAGTAAAATAGGTGAAAATTCTCAGAAGTGAAGGAAGTGTGCCATTTAGGGCAACTGCAAGATAGTGAGTAGTGCAATGGACTTGAAATCAGAAAATCTGCATCCAGACTTTTATCTCTTGGTGTACAAACTAGCATATTTGGTGCTGGACAAAATATTCAGCCTATTTGAGCCTATTTCCTCACTTATAAAATTGGAATAATACTAAACTCTCTGCTTGTCATAATAACTAACTTCACACAAAAGAGGCTACTAGAAAGCCAAGGACATATTAGGTACTTAGTAAAGTTTACAAATATCTAAATTTTTTTTTTTTTTTTTTTGAGATGGAGTCTGGCTCTGTTGCCCAGGCTGGAGTGCAGTGGTATGATCTCTGCTCACTGCAACCTGTGCCTCCCGGATTCAAGTGATTCTCCTGCCTCAGTCTCCTGAGTAACTGGGATTACAGGCACGCATCACCACTCCCAGCCAATTTTTTTTTTTTGTATTTTTAGTAGAGATGGGGTTTTACTATATTGGTCAGGCTGTTCTTGAACTCCTGACCTCAAGTGATCTGCCTGCCTCAGCCTCCCAAAGTGCTGGGATTATAGGCATGAGCCACTGCGCCCAGCCACAAATATCTAAATCTATTATAGGAAATATTTATATAAAATTCTTTTATTTTTTATTTTTTGAGACAGGGTTTTGCTCTGTCACCCAGGCTGGAGCACAGTGGTGCCATCGTAGCTCATGGCAGCCTCAATCTTCTGGGCTCAAGTTATCTTCCCACCTCAGCCTCCCAAGTAGCTTGGGCCACAGGTGCACACCACTACACCCAGCCAATTTGTTTATATTTTCTTTTTTGTAGAGATGGTTTCTCACCATATTGCCCAAGCTGATCTTGAACTCCGGGATTCAAGCAATCCTCCGGCCTCAACCTCCCAAAGTGCTGGAATTACAGGCATGAGCCACCACACCCAGCTAAAAAATGTTCTTTCTTACATTAATTGGTAACCTTATTAACAATCGTTGTGTTACTGGATTGATATGGTTACTTATTGAACACCTAATCAAATTATAGGCTTTCTATTTATAGCACGTGTACTAAGAAAATAGTATGAGAATATCACATTAAACTAATGGAAAGGGTAAATGCTAAATAAGCCCATCTGCTACTATTTTTATTCATGCTAAACCTCCTAGCCCAATTTAGCAGAGAAGGTAATTAGATGTACAGTCTTTGCTGTGCATGGCTGTCCATTTTCATTTGCTCTGAGTAACCATTTGCAAGACCGTAACCGATGTATTTAAGATCTCCTCCTCTTCCCCTGCTTGTTTGCTTATTCATTCAGCAATCACTTATCAAGCTGCTCCCACCTGCCCTGCAACAGGCTTAGACACTGTGGATTCAAAAATAAATAAAAAAGTGGCCTCAAGGAACTTATAGTTTAGTGGTAGAACAGACACCTAAACCCAATAAGTACGATACAGTGTAACAAGGGCTATAGATAGAGCTCTGGGGACAAGGAAGATGATGTGACTGATTTTACCCGGAGTATCAATTTAAAAAGGCTTCACGGACGGGCTCGGTGGCTCTGGCCTGTAATCCCAGCACTTTGGGAGGCTGAGGAGGATGAACCACCTGAGGTCATCAGGGGTTCGAGATCAGCCTGGTCAACATGGAGAAACCCCGTCTCTACTAAAAATACAAAATTAACCGGGCATGCTGCCTATAATCCCAGCTACCCGGGAGGCTGAGGTAGGAGAATCGCTTGAACCCGGGAGGCAGAGGTTGCGGTGAGCCAAGATCACGCCATTGCACTCCAGCCTGGGCAACAGACAGAGCGAGACTTCGTCTCAAAAAATAAAAAATAAAATAAATTTTTAAAAAGGCTTCACAAGAATTAAGGCTCTTGAAGAGTGAGAAGGAGGTCCATTTTCACACTGCTGATAAAAACATATCTGAGACCAGCTAATTTATAAAGAAAAAGAGGTTTTGTGGACTCACAGTTCCACGTGGCTGGGGAAGCCTCAAAATCATGACAGGAGGCGAAAGACACATCTTAGGAAGCGACAAGAAAGACTGATAAGGGGTTTCACCTTGTAAAAGAAGATAGTCTCGCGAGACTTACTACCTCGAGAACAGTATGGGGGAACCGCCCCATGATTCAATTATCTCCTACTGATTCCCTCCCACAACACCTGGGAATTACAGGCGCTACAAATTCAAGATGAGATTTCGGTGGGGACACAGCCAGACCGTATCAGGACGAGAAAGGCATTCAAGGCAGAGACTAAAACCTGTGCATAACTATGGTATCCTAAATATTCTGACGTCATCAAGGAACTGCAGGATGCTCCGCGTTCCTGAAGAACAGGGTACCTGGTGGGAAGGCAGGTGCTGGCAAGTCCATGTTGAGTGGGCACGGCAAACACCCTGCAGGTACCGGAGTGTGGACTCTATTCTCTTCCCTGTGAAGAGCTTTCTGAGGTTCTCAGTCTGAGGGGAGTCCAATCTGTTTCAGGAAGCTCATTGTGAACTGTGAAATAGAAACAATTACAAATTTGTAATGATTTGCCATTTCCCATGAACTCTGAAATGCACATAATCAGCTTGTGTTACAAAGATCTATTTTTAAAAGTATATTTATTGCAGCATTATTGATAACAATAAAACCTAAAACACGATCTATATGTCCACCAAGAGTGACCTGATAAAAATAAAATAAATACTGATACGCACAGCCAGTGAAATACTGTTCAGCTCTTTGTTTATCTATGTAGTTGAGACAAGGTCTCATTCTGTTGCCCAGGCAGGCTGGAGTACAGGGGCGCAATCACAGCTTACTGCAGCCTCCACCTCCCAGGCTCACGCAATCCTCCCATCTCAGCCTGCCCAGGAGCCAAAACTACAGGTGCATGTAACCACACCTGGCTAGTTTTAAAAAATTTTTTGTAGAAACGGGGTCTCATTATGTTGCCTAGGCTGGTCTCAAACTCCTGGACTAAAACAATCCACCCACCTCAGCCTCCCAAAATGCTGGGATTATAGGCATAAGCCACCGCCTGGCCTACTATACAGCTTTTAAAAGGAATAAATTAGATCTAAATTTTTTGTATGGAAAGCTGGCCCAGATATGCTAAGATTTGTTTTGTACAGTTGTAGAACAGTATGAGTAATATACCATTTATGTAAAAATAAAATAATAATAACCTAGTTACACTTAAACTTACATTTATGTAAATGCATGTATGTGCCTGAAACCTCACTGGATAGATAGAAAACAATCTGTTTGCAAGGTGGGGTAGATCATAATGGTACTTTAATATTTTGCTGAATACCTTTTTGCAAAGTTTTAAACTTTTTTTTTTCTTGCCAGTAGCATATATTACACATTTAATATTTTAAAAATTAGTTTTAAAAATTTTAGAGAGGCCGGGTGGGGTGGCTCATGCCTGTAATCTCAGCACATTGGGAGGCCAAAGCGGGTGGACTGCTTGAGGTCAGGAGTTTGAGACCAGCTTGGCCAACATGGTGAAACCCCGTCTCTACTAAAAACACAAAAATTAGCCTGGTGGTGGTGGGCGCCTATAATCCCAGCTACTTGGGAGGCTGAGACAGGAGAATCGCTTGAACTCTGGAGGTGAAGTTTGCAGTGAGCCAAGATCACGCCACTGCACTCCAGCCTAGGTGACAGAGCGAAACTCCATCACCCCCCCACACACACAAAATTTAGATAAATGTGCAATCTTTTGGTGGACTCTAATTGGGAGAATAGCCTCTCTAGGTACGGAATTATGATCCCAGGAAGCAGAGTGACTACCCGAAAACACAACACAGCACAGTGATGAGTGTGGGCTCCCACATCAGACTGCCTGGCTTCCCAACCTGGCTCAGCCACCTAGTAGCTGTCTGCCACCTAGTCCATTTCAGCTTTCAGTCTCCTCCCCGCCACAGAGATAACCACCATGGCCGTCCCCTAAGGCACTGGAGGATTAAGTGCTATAACACCTGCAAGTGTGAATGGCATGCTGGGCATATAGGGAATGTTCCAACTGTTAGCTCTTATTTCCTATAAATGACGTTAATTCGGTTTCTCCTTCTCAATATTGATGTCTCTTATTTCTGTTCCTTCTCATCTTATACTGTGCAGAGTTCCTATTTTAGTTGGCTTATCTTCATTGGAAGAAACAGATTCAAGTGACTTCAAAAAGAATAGAGTTTATTATGAGGATGCAGGTAAGTAACGAGTATTTTGACTTCCACACGGGAAGGCAGTGAGGGAGGCTCTGCCAGAAGGAAAGAGAGTCTGGGAGTCCTTCCTGCACAGGTGACTAATGGCAACAGCCAAACACAGCCTCCCTCACAAGTGGTGGGTTCCTGATAAACTTGGGCTATGTGCCTTAGAAAGGAGGGTGTATGTATTAGTCTGTTTTCACGCTGTTGATAAAGACCTACTCGAGATTGGGTAATTTATAAAGAAAAAGAGGTTTAATGCACTCACAGTTCCACGTGGCTGGATTCAATTACCTCCCACCGGGTCCCTCTCCCAATGCGTGGGAATTATGGGAACTACCATTCAAGATGAGATTTGGGTGGAGACACAGCCAAGCCGTATCAGGTTGGTTTATGAGCCTGGGAGCTTTGTAGGAAAGGCAACTGTTCAACTACAAGGTGAAACACCCTCAAACTTGACTTGAAAGTTTGAATATTAGAAGTTTGTCCGACAGAGCTTTTCTGTGATATGTTTCAGTACAAATAACTTTCTTCCTTGACTTGGATGTAAAAGAGCATTTGTGGGGCCAGGCTCGGTGTCTCACACCTGTAATGCTAGCACTTTGGGAGGCCAAGGGGGGGTGGATCACAAAGTCAGGAGTTCAAGACCAGCCTGGCCAACATGGTAAAACCTTGTCTGTACTAAAACTACAAAAAATTAGCCAGGCGTGGTGGCACACACCTGTAATCCCAGCTACTCAGGAGGCTGAGGCAGGAGAATTGCTTGAACCTGGGAGGCGGAGGTTGCAGTGAACCGAGATTGTATCATTGCACTCCAGCCTGGGCAACAGGGCAAGACTCCCTCTCCAAAAAAAAAAAAAAAAAAAGCATTTATGACTACTCACATTCTCCCCAGATTAGTCAGTGCCACCAGGTCCTCAACATTGCTGGCATATTGGCCAAATGCAATAGAGTTGCCAGCAGATCACAGCCTGTGGCCAGGCTCACAAAAATACTCCAGCCCACAAATCCACAACAATCACTGACAGCTAAAATTAACGAAAATCTATTTACCCCATTCTCGACCCCAATAATCCTGGGCCAACCCGCCACAATTCCCATCGTCCTATTCCCTATACTGCTAATCCCAACCTCCAAATACCTCATTAATAACTGATTAATCACTATTCAACAAAACCTAACTCAACTCACTCTAAAGCAAATAATAATAACTCACAATGTTAAAGGACAAACCTGATCTCTAATATTAATATCCCTAATCACCTTTATTACCATAACCAACCTCCTAGACTTCTACCTCACTCATTTACACCAACCACCCAACTTTCTATAAACCTAGCTATAGCAATCCCCCTATGAGCAGGCACAGTGATTATGGGCCTTCGCTTTAAAACCAAAAATTCCCTAGCCCATCTTCTACCACAAGGTACACCCACACCACTCATTCCCATACTAGTAATAATCGAAACTATTAGTCTACTTATTCAA
Organism: Theropithecus gelada; assembly: GCF_003255815.1. NCBI lineage: Eukaryota > Metazoa > Chordata > Mammalia > Primates > Cercopithecidae > Theropithecus > Theropithecus gelada. The sequence continues at coordinate 37,190,769 of NC_037685.1, read as the reverse complement.
CCAGTGGCCCTAGCTGTACGACTGACTGCTAATATCATAGCTGGTCACCTACTAATACACCTGATTGGAAGTGCTGTACTAGTATTATCAACCATTAGCTTCTCCGCTGTCTTACTGACTTCCATACTCCTAACACTACTAACCATTCTAGAAATTGCAGTCGCTGTAATTCAGGCCTATGTCTTTACACTCTTAGTCAGCCTTTATCTACACAATAATACCTAATGACTCACCAACTCCATGCTTATCACATAGTTAAACCTAGCCCCTGACCATTAACAGGAGCCCTATCAGCTCTCCTGATAACATCCGGCTTAATTATATGGTTTCACTTTTACTCCACCACCCTACTGACACTAGGCCTACTAACCAATGCACTAACCCTGTATCAATGGTGACGTGATATTGTACGAGAGAGCACCTATCAAGGCCACCATACAGTATCTGTCCAAAAAAGCCTTCGATATGGAATAACATTATTTATCACCTCAGAAGTCGTCTTCTTCACCGGCTTCTTCTGAGCATTTTACCACTCGAGCCTCGCCCCAACGCCCCACTTAGGGGGTCACTGACCACCAACAGGCATTACCCCTTTAAATCCCCTAGAAGTACCTCTTCTAAACACCTCCGTACTACTCGCATCAGGAGTTACAATCACCTGAGCTAGGTGGAGTGAGCCTATATGGCCTATCTGTGCCACCGACAATAGCAAAAAGTCTGGACAGAGTACAAAAGCTGTAAACCAAAAATAAAATTCTAAGACCCCCTCCCCCCAAACCATTTGAACAGACCCCTCCTCTTGTCCAAGGGCATTCCAAAGTTAACCTGAAAAACTAGTTCAGCCCATGATGGGAAGTGGGAGCTGGACTGTCTCGTGATACCCTCTTCCCTTTTGGAAATACTGACAGAACAGACTCTAAGTCTGATAAGAAATATTTGCAGTCTATTCTCTCTGAAGCCTGCCACCTGGAGGCTTCGCCTGCATGATAAAACCTTGGTCTCCACAACCCCATATCATAAGCCAAACCATCCTTTTTATTGATAGTAAGTCCTTCAGCCAATTGCCAATCAGAAAATCTTTAATCTGTCTATGACCTGGAAGCCCCACCTCCCTTCTAGATTCCATCTCAAAAGAAAAAAAAGAAAAAAAGAAAAAAGGCAGGCAGATTGAGATTGTGGAGGGGGTTGGAAACGTGGAGATGGGTTTGCCAGATTTTTTTTTTCTCTTCCTGTCTTTTTTTCGTTTCTCTCATGGCTTTGCCTTGAAGGTGAGTTCCAGTCATGGAGGGGTGGGACTAAACTCAGATGGCATCCCGGTATTTCGGCCAAAGTCATCTAGGAAAAGTGGCCCGTGCTGTCTGAAGAGTGTGTGTATGTGTGTGAGACAGGGAAGGGGGCTGGAATCTCCATTTTGTTTTTTTCCTTTCTCCATGGCTTTGCCCCAGGGGCAAACATCTGTGGCAGAACTCTGTTGGGGCAGAACGAGCAGTCAACACTCAGAAAAATCCCACGTTTCTGGGCACCAGAGTTGGGGGCAGGAGGATAAGGGGTCCTGTCAGCTGAAGAACGTGGAGACAATCATAGAAGAAAGCGGGTAAAAGGGGTTCCCTTATCCCGCATATGAAACCACACAGGCCTGAGCTCCCGTCAGAGCTACCCAGGCATATGGCAGACCCCAAACAACACTGCAGACTGAAAGGCGACAGGAACCACTATCCACAGAAAGCCAGACAGAATTTCTATGTGAGCCTAACTGGGTTGGGTTGATTGCCTGATGAAAGAGAGGGAGAGAGGCAGGGGAGGGAAGAGGAGGGGAGGGGAGGGGAGGGGAGATTATAGACTAGGGAGACAGGGGGAGAGGGAGGGGAGGGAGGGGAAGCAGAGGGGAGGAAAGGGAAGGGGAGGGGAGGGGAGGAAAGGGGAGAGGGGGAGGAAAGGGGAGGGGAGCGGAGAGGAGGAAAGGGGAGGGGAGGAAAGCGGAGGGGAGGGGAGGGGAGGGGAGGGGAGGAAAGCGAAGGGGAGGGGAGGGGAGGGGAGGAAAGGGTAAGGGAGGGGAGTAAAGGGGAAGGGAGAGGAGGGGAGATTACAGACTGTTTTCTTGGACTGAGCTCCTGCATGAAGCCCCAATCCACCAGACCAAAGCAAATGGAGTCGCTTAGGCTAAATGCCACATAATCAAACTGAAGTTCTAAGGAAGTAGACAGATCCCAAAACAGATTAGTTTTTCCTGAAAACAAGAGATTTCAGTCTACCTGAGTAATAAGGAAGTTCCTTCTGCTTTAACCCTTCCGAAAAGTAACCTGACGTTAACCAATCCGTTTTTTCCCTCTATTGTTCTGTTTCCTTGTTTCGCACTTAAAAACCTGCCATTTCCTGGTGGGAGCCCCCCTTTCTATTTTGTAGATTGGAGGCTGTCTGGATTCATGAATTGCAAATACAAGCCAATAAGATCTAAAACTAAATTGGTTGTAATTTTGCCTGATGAGAAAGAAAGAGAGGAGAGAAAGAAAAAACGAAAGAGGAAAAAACCCTCAACATTCTCAAGAAGATCTTAGTTAGATTAGATAAGGCCAGTATTATCCTGATACCACAACCAGATGGACTTTACGAGGAAAACAAGGGGTTAATATCTTCACGAACGTAAACAAAAATCCTTAACGAAATGCTATCAATCTGAATGTCTAGTATTATTAATCTGATAAATCACAATGGTTGTATTATAATAAATATCTAAAATGCTGGTCATACGAGTTATGAATGAGCATATGTTAGTAATGATTTTTTATTTGCAATAATATATTCCTAACAAAACAACAGTTTTCTCAGAGAAAATCCATAAAGCAGCGGATTTTTAGCTATTATTATAGTTAGCCGTTACCTTGACTTATTCTTTAAAATATACTTTCTTTCTTTTTTCTTTTTCTTCTTTTTTTTTTTTTTTTGTTCTGAGACAGAGTTTCATTCTTGTTGCCCAGGTTGGCGTTCAATGGCACGATCTCTGCTCACTGCAGCCTCCGCCTCCCAGGTTCAAGCGATTCTCCTGCCTCAGCCTCCCAAGTAGCTGGGATTACAGGCATGCACCACCACGCCTGGCTAGTATTTGTATTTTTAGTAGAGATGGGGTTTCACCATGTTGGCCAGGCTGATCTTGAACTTCTGGCCTCAGGTGATCTGCCCACCTCGGCCTTCCAAAGTGTTGGGATTACAGGCGTGAGCCACTGCGCCCAGCCTATACTTATTTTATTTAAAAAATAGAAAAAATATATTTGTCTTTAGGCTGGTATATTTACTGGCCTCTTAAAAACTGTATTTTTCTTCTTACAGAGAACATGCAAGAATGGCAACCGTGCTGGCAGGGGTTCCAGCACCTCTGTCTGTGGCCAGCTCTCCTGGCTCCTTTCTAGAACCTGCCTTCTCGGTTGACGCCCAAAGATCACTCCTGACAGCTTTGCGTCAACAGGTCGTTCTCACGGAGCTTAGGGATCCTCCTGGCAACCCTTTAGGACCACACCAGGACAATTTACAGCAATTTTAATTTGTGTTGGTCTCTTGCTGCTGTGTTTTTCCTTCTTTCTGTTCCAAGGAAGTGTCAATAAAAAGAGTCAAACTCTGTAAAATAATTTAAGAGATTTATTCTGAGCCAAATATGAGTGACCATGGCACATGACACAGCCCTCAGGAGGTCCTGAGGACATGTGCCCAAGGTGGTCGGGGTACAGGTTGGTTTTATATATTTTAGGGAGGCATAAGATATCAATCAAATACATTTAAGAAATACATTGGTTTGGTTCAGAAAGGCAGGACAACTCAAAGCCGGGGGGGTCGGGGGGCTTTCAGGCTGTAGATAAATTTAAACATTTTCTGGTTGAGTTTGTCTAAAGTCCTGGGATCTATAGAAAGGAAATGTTCAGGGTAAGATGAAAGATTGTGGAGACCAAGGTTCTTCTGAAGTTTTATAGTGGCTGCCCTTAGAGACAAGAGAAGACAAATGTTTCCTATTCAGATATTTAAAAGGTGCTAGACTTTTAGTTCATTTCTTCAGGATTGGGAGGGCCTGGAAGAAAAAGATCTAGCTATGTTAATAGAGATTCTTTACAGATGCAGATTTTCCCCCCACAAAGGACGGCTTTGCAGGGCCATTTCAAGATACGGCAGAGAAACATGTTTTGGGGTTAAATATTTTGATTTTTTTTCCTTGTCTCATAATGTATTTCCAGAGTCAGATTGGAAAGTAGGTCACGATATAACGGGTCAAATAAAACCCATCTGATGAGAATTTATGGTTTGTAGGGCATGACTCCCCCAGACCCCGTAGGTAGGAATTTGGGGAAGATAAAAAAATTGGAGCTTAGTCCTCAGAAGCAAGATTTTGCCTTTCATTGCTTTAGGGATTCATGAAAGGCTTTGGGGACCCTGAGCCAAGAGCAGAAATCCGGTGTCATGGTTGGGAAAGCCAAAGGCTCCCAAAAGATGGCAGTGAGCGGAGTGAGAAAGGGGTTCTGAGGCTTGGGAGAGCCAGAAGCTAGAGACGTGCCTTGGGATTCCCCTGAGACAGGGTAGCGTGGAGGTTTGCGGATTTCTGCCTTTAGCAGACAGCCGAGTAGCACCAGCATCACAGGATGGGACTCCACGTGACAGCAGTGTGATGCCAAAGGCAGTGATCTGGGTGGTGGTGAAGGCCTCTCACCCCAGGCCCTTGGCCAGTGAGCACAGCTGTGTCGCTGTGTGGACCGAGCTGAGCTGTTTCCATCCTCTGAGATTTGAGTACTCCGATTTATCATTCCTGGCAGGTTTCTTTAGCCGGGCACTAAAAAGAAAGACCCACAAAAAACAAAGGAATTAGCTGGTAAGAAGCAAAGATACAGTGAGGCTTAAGGATACACAGATTTAATAAATGTGTAATTTAAGCATTTAAGCACAGCTAATCCACACATTCGTATTACACAGTTGTGGGCTTAGGTTTACTGCCAGTTTCCTCTCTTGTGGAATTAATTACCTTCTCACTTTCTTAATTTTTTTCCTGTCTTTTTAAAAAGTTGATTCGATTATTTATTATTTTGCTTGATCTTTTTGTTTATGTTTTTCTATTTTTTGTTAGTTTCTATTTCGTTCAATGCTATTCTGTTGAACAACAACCATTACTTTGTTCCTTTTCTAAATCTTGTAATGAGATCTAGTTTATATCCTCCCTTTACCTTCTTATCAGTATATGTATCTAGCGAAACCTATTTTCTTCTAGATAAAACCTTGCATTCAGGAATTTTGATAGGTGGAGTTTGCTTCTTAAATGGTATGTTATTAATGTTTGTGAATATTCTCTGTGATTTCATTACTATTGGGGAAGTGTTTTTAAATTCAGTGTGGGTATTAAGGCTTTTTGGGTCACTGGGTAACTTAGGCAAAACTAGGAAGTATTGGAAGGATCCCTGGGCAGCTTCCAACAGTAAAGGAAGAGCCCAACAATGGCTCTCAGGACGCAGGTGTCTGGCAGCCCGAGGCCTGAGTCCACTAGAGCCTGTGGCTTTCATGGGGCTCAGCTGGAGACTTGTCAAGCCTCAGGGGCTCTCTGGGCCAGGGTTAAGCTCCTGGAGATGAAATATGATTGGCCCAGCTTGGGTCAGACGTCCACTTCTGGGTCCAGTGGAAAGAGAGAGTCTTACAACACAGACATGGCCCGCCTCTGAGAGTCACCGGGGTCACAGGGTGGAGCACTGTGAACTGGGCGGCTACACCTGTTCACCATGTAGTGACTGTCACTTTCCCAGGGAGGCCTCTGAACAGTTAACTTCTGTCTGCTTCTGTTCTCTCACCTCTAAAATGAGGCTAGTAAAAATAGTACCTACTTTGTGAGGTTATAGTGAAGATGAAATGAGTTAATATTTGTAAACACAGAAAAGAATGCCTGTTACATGATGTGCTCCTTGTGTTTGCTATTCTGTTTCTAATTTGATCAACATATGGCCTGTCTGTATATTCTGTTTTATTTTCTTGACTTTTTTTTTTTTTTTTTTTTTTTTGCAACAGCATCTCACTCCGTTGCCCAGGCTGGAGTGCAGTGGTGTGATCACAGCATATTGCAGCCTTGATCTCCTGGGTTCAAGTGATCTTCTTGCCTCAGCCACTTGAGTAGCTGGGACTACAGACATCTGCCACCACACTGGGCTAATTTTTAAAAATTTTTTGTAAAGGTGGAATCTCACTTTGTTGCCCAGGCTGGTCTCAAATCCTGGGTTCAATCTAAAATCAAGCAATCCTCCTGCCTCAGCCTCCTAAAGTGCTGGGATTACAGGCGTGAGCCACTGTGTCCAGCCCCTTGAAAATTCTTAACCTAAAATACAATTATTTGGGGGGTGAGAGTGTACATTTTAAAAGGGTACATTCTCTAATTATTTATTTTTTTAATTTTTATTATTTATTTATTTATTGAGACAGAGTCTTGCTTTGTTGCCCAGGCTGGAGTGCGGTGGCTTGATCTTGGCTCACTGCAACCTCCGCCTCCCAGGTTCAAGCTATTCTCCTGCCTCAGCCTCCCGAGTAGCTGGAATTACAGATGCGTGCCACCATGCCCGGCTAATTTTTTGTATTTTTAGTAGAGACGGAGTTTCACCATGTTGGCCAGACTGGTCTTGAACTCCTGACCTTAAGTGATCCACCTGTCTTGGCCTCTCAAAGTGCTGGGATTACAAACATGAGCCGCCATGCCCGGCCATTCTCTGATTTTTAAAATGGAATTCTCTGTAGCTGTTAATTCTACCTTATTAATGATGGTGTTCAGCTCTGTAATTTTTTACCATTCTTTTATTTGATTTGCTATATTCTGAAGGCAGGGTACTAAGGAATCCAAGTAGAGTTTAATTCTATTTCTTCTCAGATATCTGTCATCTTTTCATCATTTTTTCTTTTTTTTGCTACCAAATGTGTGGCACTTAATGCTGTGTTTTCATTACTTGCTGTGCCTTTGATCATTCTGATGTGTCATTGTTGATAGCTCCCCACGCTTTAGTGTTAAGTCTGTTATGTCAAAGATCATGATTAAACCTCCTCTTAGGAAAGTCAAATACTGCACTTATAAGTGGGAGCTAAACAATGGGGTACACATGGACACACAGAGTGAAATAATAGACATTGGAGACTCCAGAAGGTGGGAGGGAGGTGAGGGTTCAAAAACTACCTATTGCGTACAGTGTTCACTGTTCGGACGATGGGAACACTAAAAGCTCAGACTTCTCCATGATGCGATATATGCTTGTAAGAAACGTGCACTTGGCTGGGCACAGTGGCTCACGCCTGTAATCCCAGCACTTTGGGAAGCCGAGGCAGGCGGATCATGAGGTCAGGAGATCGAGACCATCCTGGCTAACATGGTGAAACCCCATCTCTACCAAAAACACAAAAAATTAGCTGGGGAATTGTGGCAGGCACCTGTAGTCCCAGCTACTCAGCAGGAGAATGGAGTGAACCCGGGAGGCGGAGGTTGCAGTGAGTCGAGATCGCACCACTGCACTCCAGCCTGGGCGACAGATCGAGACTCCATCTCAAAAAAAAAAAAAAAAAACACCTGCACTTGTACTGCCTAAATATGTACAAACAAAAATTCAATTGTAAAAACTACTGTTTCTTACATTTGCTCGGGGTAACTTTAGTCTGCCTTTTTTTTTTTTAAACTTGTCTTTGGATCCATCATATCCTTGGGTTTGGGTTTTAAAGTCACTCAGGGACTCTTCCTTTTCAGAGAATTTGGTTCCTGTGTAACTGTGACATGGTGCTATCCATCACCATCAAGGATGTTTTGCTTTGTTGAGATGTTCTTTATGGAACTCAGAGGTCACCGGGCCCTTTGTCCCTGTTGCTGGATCTGTGTTTGGCTGTGCACTACCTGGATGCAGAACTCAGCCTTGCCTCAAACACACACACATGCACACACATGCACACACTCATGCACATACATAAACACGCAGACACTCATGCACACATATGCACACACACAATCATGCACATGCACACACATGTCCCCCGTCTCCCCACCACCCAACAAGACCACTAGATATCCATGCATCCTCCCTGATGATCAGGAGAATGCGAGGATGGCCCCCAGGCTCTGCCCACAGCACCACACCACCGTACTCCCCTTTCCTGGTGGGCGTCCCCCAGCAAAGCCTGCGCCCCACACTTCTTTACCTGCTTCTTCTAGACTCACCTCCCACCCCAAGCATTTATGGAACCATTTCTCCCAAAGCAATTCTTTGAGTTTATTCTTCTTCATCTCATTTTATCTCTATTACATTTCAGATGTTATAAATTAGGTATCTACTCATGTCTTTCAGGTGAGATCAAGAAGCACATACAAGTTTGAGAACCACTGGTCTAGTGAACTTTTTAGCACTTCCAAGTTTAATAAACTCAGCACATGACAAATACAATTTAACCATCTTCTTTGCTCCCTCAAACCTCAGCTACCCAAGTAAAAAAAACTTTGGAACAATCTTCCTCCACCCCTGTCGGGCCCCACCTTTCACGTCTAGCCAATGACCATGTCTTGTTGCATCTCTTTCCTTAAAACAACTCATCTCTGTCCCATTGTCTGGTCTCCAACCACTCTGCCTCCAGACCCTGAGATCTTTTTTTCTAGACTGCTACATCGTCTTCCTATTTGCCCTCCCTGCCCCTCTCAATGAAGCTGGAGGACTTTTCCAAAACTCCAAATCTGATCCCATCTCCCCCTGCTGAGAATCCTTCCATGCTCCTCATTGCCTTCAGAATTGGATCCAAAGTCTTCCCATGAAATGCAAGATCCTTCTTATGCAAACCCTGCCCACCTGCCCAGCCACACCCTCCTTCTGTGCTAAGCCCCAGCCACTCGCCTCACTTCCCATGTCCCTGAATGTTGACCTTCCTCCCTTTGCCAGGAATTCCCTTCCCCTCTTTCATTGCCTTGAAATTTTGGTTAAAATCTCCTCCACCCCACTGAGATGTCTTTTTTTCCTGACCGCTTCCTCACCTCTTCCTATAGCTCAAGTAGAGCCCTATGGCACCTGTTACCTGTAACGTCTGTTTGCTGGTTCATCTTCCCTGTAAGTCCTGCGAGCCACCTGAGGGTCAGGATTGTAAACTCGACCTCTGAATGCCAGCTCCTAGAAAGAACACTGGCTGCTAGAAGGCACTCAATAAATGGTTGCTGAATAAATAAATGAATGAGACATTCGTGTTGCTATGTACGGATTTTAAAAAATGGTTTGAAGTTCCTTTTGAGGGATAGTTGGTTTCATTGTCTTCTCCCTGATCTTTGTTAAATCATTAAGGTGGGTGCTTTTAAATCTTTTCAGTTCCCTTTCTATATCTTTGTTGCTATATACCATATTTTCCATGAAGACGAAAGACAATTTGCGCCATGAAACTTTTCCCATTAGTCATACTGACAAATTTATCTTTTCTGAGTCTACTTTTGAAATGCAAATTAAATTGTCCATTTTTAATGATCCTTGAAATGAATGATTTTTAATGGTAGCCCTTTCTGTTCCTGAGGATTTATAAAGGTTGCTCTTCTACTTTCAAAGCAGAACAGCTTGACAAGGGAGCTGACCTGGGATGGCAATGCTTGGTCCTAATTGCTCCGTAAATATCTTCTCTGATTTTTCAGCTGTAAAACTGAGGTTTTCTTGTCTTCGTGTCTCTGAATGGTAGCTGCTTTACTCTGCAGCCTGTGTTAACCTTTTAAAAATATTGTTTAGCTACGGAACATAACAGTAAAAACAACCTCTTTTATAAAGCTGCAAATAAGAGAAACAACTTAGGAATAAATTTAACAAGACATTGCATGTAGGACTGCAATTCCACACTGCCTTGAGATCTTTGGTTCTCAAGGGCCTCAAAGGCTCCAGCATGAGTTCCCCTTATCTTGCAAAGGCTCCCCATCTTCACCCAAACAAGCTGATCACACCCTCCCGTGGGAACCAGGGGGCACCTCCACCCTTTGTCACTATGAAGTCTGCCTCCCACAGTCTCTGCTGGTTCGCTGTTCCTGCGGGCAGCTCCTGGTGACTCTGCATGGCAGGCAGTGTCCTCTTTCCCTGGGCTGTGAGCGTAGGTGACTAATAAGCTGCTCCTCTGTCCAGTGTCAGGGTGGCATGTTTGGTGATCACAGGCTATTTAAGGCAGCGAATCCCTTCTTCACCAATGGGGTAAACAGGAGGAGAGCAGAACAGATATGTGCATAGCTTATATGACAAAATTTTTAAAATACTCCCGAAAGACACAGAAATAGATGAACAAAAAGAAAGATGTCCCCTGTGCTTGGATAGGATGACTCAACATTTTTAAAACGTCAGTTCTGCCTAATTTACAAATTCAATGCAAGCCCTCCCAATAAAAATACCAACAAGCTATGTTATAGAGTTGAACGATGTGATTCGAGTTCTATGGAAAACAAACATGCAAGAATAGCAGGAAATCAGTGCCAAATAAAGGATAGATTCACTCTATCAGACATTAAAGTATACGTTAAAGCCTCTATAATTAAAACAGTGTGGTGCTGATGCATAAATAGGTAAGTAGACAACTGGAATAGAATGGAAAGTCCAGAATTAGTCTCAAATACACAGGGAAATTTAGTGTACGACAAAGGTGGCATCTCAAATCATGGGGGGAAGAATGGACTTTTCAACAAATGGTGCTGGGACTATTACATAACCATTTGGAGGAAGAAAAAATTAAGCTTGTATTTCACTCCATACACAAACACAAACTCCAAATGGGTCAGGACTCTAAATGTAAAATATGAAAACATATAAAGTCTAGGTGAAAAAAATGGAGTGAATTTCTCTTTAAATTTGGTATAAGGAAAGACTTTCTAATTATGACCCCAAATCCAGAGGCAATGAGTAAAGATTAATAAACTTGGCTATATTTTTAAAAATTGAATAACAATAATAACAAAACATAAACAAAGTCAAAAGCCAACTGACAAGGCTGGGTGCCGTGGCTCACACCTGTAATCCCAGCACTTTGGGAGGTCAAGGCAGGAGGGCTGCTTGAGCCCAGGAGTTCAGGCCCAGCCTGGGCAACATGGTGAGGCTCAGTCTCTATGAAAAATACAAAAATTAACCAGGCATGGTGGTGTGCGCCTGTGGTCCCAGCTACTTGGGAGGCAGGCTGAGGTGGGAGGATCGCTTGAGCCCAGGAGGTAGAGGCTGCAGTAAGCCATGTTCTCACCATTGTACTTCAGCCTGGGTGATGGAGCGAGACCCTATCTCAAAAAAAGCAAAACGAAACAAAACAAAAAACAAGCAAAAAAAAAAAAAAAAAAAAAAAAGACTGCTGACCAACTGGGAGAAAGTATTTGTAACATATTACAGAAAAGGCCAATATCCCAATATATTATACTAAAAACAACTTAACAATTAAGGGACAAAGGACTGAAAACACAACAGAAAGAAGTGGAAAGGATACGTGCAGACAATCCACAAAAAAAGGGATATACATTTTTCCCTCAAGCATATGAAAAAATGTCCAAATTCACTCAAATTAAAATAACACTGAAATATTACTTCTTAGCTATCCAAGTGATAAAAATCTTAAAATGTAGCAACATATTCTATTATGAAGGTTGTGGAGAAAGAGGGACCCTTACTTATTGCTGGTGGGCCTGCACTCGGGCATTCTCCTTCTGTCTGACAGTATCTGACAAAACTACATATGCATTTCTACTTTCTTAACCCAGTGATCCAGCAACTCCACTCCTAGGAACCCACACTGCAGATACACCTCCAACAGTGTGAAAATACATATGCCCATGATTATTCACTGCAGCACTGTTTGTAACTGTAAAACCTCAGAAACAACCTAAGTACCCATCCACGGAGGAGCAGTTGAGTACAGTAGATTACATATGGAGTACTGTACAGCTGTGAAAAAGACAGCGGAAGCTCTCTATGAACTGGTAGGGAGTAACTTCCAGGACATATTGTCAAGTGGAAAAATCAAAGAGTAAAAGAATACCTTTGGAATGCTACACTTCATGCAAGAAAGAAGAGAATATGGCCAGGCGCAGTGGGTCACACCTGTAATCCCAGCACTTTGGGAGGCCGAGACAGGCGGATCGCCTGAGGTCAGGAGTTCAAGACCAGCCTGGCCAACATGGTGAAACCCCGTCTCTACTAAAAAAACCAAAATACAAAAATTACCTAGGTGTGGTGGCAGGCGCCTGTAATCCCAGCTACTCGGGAGGCTGAGGTAGGAGAATCACTTGAACCTGGGAGGAGGAGGTGGCAGTGAGCTAAGATCACGCCGTTGCACTCCAGCCTGAGTGACAGAGCAAGACTCTGTCTCAAAAAAAAAAAAAAAAAAAAAAAGAAAAGGGAATACAAGAAAGTACATACATATCTGCTCATTTGTTCAAGGGAAATATAAGAGGAATAAATTACTAAAGACACTGCCTGATGACCTATGAGGGAGAAGGGTGGGATAGGAAAAAGGGGTAAATGAAATGGGGATATCAAGAATAAAAAATGAGTGACATTTCTCGGAGTATATTTTCTGTAGGTCTGACTCTTAGAACTATAGTAATATTTCACACATCCTTCAAATACCCCAAATGAAGTATGAACACCAACAAATGAACCTTAACTGGGTCACTAATTAGTTACTTAACAACACTAATGGGGATGGTTGGGCAAGAAAAGAACTAACCCGTGTAGCTTTGGTAAATAAATCATATCCTTACTGGTTACCACAAGAATCGCACACGTAAATGCTGTGCTCTCGGCCGGGCGCGGTGGCTCAAGCCTGTAATCCCAGCACTTTGGGAGGCCAAGACTGGCGGATCACGAGGTCAGGAGATCGACACCATCCTGGCTAACACGGTGAAACCCCGTCTCTACTAAAAAATACAAAAAACTAGCTGGGCGAGGTGGCGGGCGCCTGTAGTCCCAGCTGCACGGGAGGCTGAGGCAGGAGAATGGCGTAAACCTGGGAGGCGGAGCTTGCAGTGAGCTGAGATCCGGCCACTGCACTCCAGCCCGGGCGACAGAGCAAGACTCCGTCTCAAAAAAAAAAAAAAAAAAATGCTGTGCTCTCATTAGTAAATGTAAAATATGAAAACATACAAAGTCTAAGAAAAGAATGGAGTTAATTTCTCTTTAAATTTGGTACAAGGACTTTCTAATTATGACCCCAAATCCAGAGGCAATAAGTAAAGATTAATATACTTAACTATGTTAAAAAAAACTGAATAACAACAACAACAAAAATGTAAAAAAAGTCAAAAGATAACTGACAAAGTGGGATACAGTGGCTCACATCTGTAATCCCAGCACTTTGGGAGGCCGAGGTAGGATTGCTTGAGCCCAGGAGTTCAAGCCTAGCCTGGGCAACACGGTGACACCTCATCTGTACAAAAAATTAAGAAATTAGCTGGGTTTGGTTGAACACATAATAAATGTGTTCTCACAGGGCTAGAACTTCTGAAATTACTAAGGGTGTACTAGGATTGAGCAAATAAGCAGGTTTACTGCAGATAATGAAAGCCAGGTTTCTCCCTGTTAGAGAAAGAATTTCCAAATAAAAGAAAGGTTAAAATGAACCCATTTTAACCTAGAAGTAGGTTATCATCTTGTGTTTTCCCTGCCCCAGCCTTGGGACTAACCAATTCTCCAAGAAGCCCTGGTTTTTATCAGAGAAAGGTGTTTAGAAACCAAGATCTAGATGCTAGGTGTGCTCTTTGTTACGGAAGTGCCATTGCTTCTAAGTACTCTAAATAGATGGAACTAGGAAATGTGTGTATACAAATCCACACGTTCACACACACACCACATACACACACACACACACACACACCTGTGTCTGTGAACATATTTAAAACCATAAATTTTTAACTGGTGTCTCTGATTCTAATCCATTACCCTACTAAAAAATACAAAAAACTAGCCGGGCGAGGTGGCGGGCGCCTGTAGTCCCAGCTACTCGGAGGCTGAGGCAGGAGAATGGCGTAAACCCGGGAGGCAGCTTGCAGTGAGCCAAGATTGCGCCACTGCACTCCAGCCTGGGCAACAGAGCAAGACTTTGTCTCAACAACAACAACAACATCCACATTAGCAATCCTCTCGAGCCTAATTTATGTGAACGTTCCATTTTGGATCTGGGTCCACTCTTGGATTACATCATTCTGGATCATGCACAGCCCTGAGCAGAGGGAAATCCTTTGCCCTCCAGGTGCCAATGCCCTCTCTGATTCCCAAGCACCAAATTGACAGTGGGGTGTGGGATGGTGTTTCCTAGCCTTGCCCCACTCATCTGCTGCTAGCTGTGTGACCTTACAGGCTTTTTCTGTCCATCGTGCATCGCTTTAGTTGCTCTACGGCAGCTGCTCATGTCTTCACGGTCCATCTCTACCAAGCCCTCCATGCCGTCCACTTGACATGGGCAGTGACTTGTATCTTCTGGTTCCCAGGACCTGGCACAGTGCCAGCACACAGCAGTCACGGAAAACAGTATTTGATGCTTAAATAAATATCCTGCCAGGGTTACAGTCCAACACAGATTGGATCTGTCTGTATGTCAAGGCTTCACTTTGTATCTTGTGTTTGTTTTTGGTGACCCACTTTTGCCACTAATCGGTAAATATTTATCCTCAAAGAAGAAAAGCAATCTCTCAAGAATGACTCTTTAATGGTGTGATGTACTAAAGTATTACAAGTAAAATGTTTCATCTCTGGGATTTGCTTTTGAATACTCAAGAAAAAGTGGGGGGAAAACAAAGTGGCAGAATGTTGATAATTGTGGAATCTGGGTGGCAGTTACACAGGGGTTTATTAGCCTCTTTTCTCTATTTCGGGGAGTCTTTGAATTCTCTATTTTGGGGAGTCTTTGAAATTTTCTATAATAAAAAGTTAAATGCAGCCAGGTGCGGTGGCTCATGCCTGTAATCCCAACACTTTGGGAGGGCAAGGTGGGTGGATCACTTGAGGTCAGGAGTTCGAGACCAACCTGGCCAACGTGGTGAAACTCTGTCTCTACTAAAAACACAAAAATTAGCTGGGTGTGGTGGCACATACCTGTAGCCTGAGCTACTCAGGAGGCTGAGACAGGAGAATTGTTTGAACCCAGGAGGTGGAGGTTGCAGTGAGCTGAGATTGTGCCACTGGACTTCTGCCTTGGCAACAGAGCAGGACTCCATCTCAAAAAAAAAAAAAAAAGTTAAATGCAGGCAGGGCACAATGGCTCACACCTGTAATCCCAGCACTGTGGGAGGCTGAGGCAGGTGGATCACTTGAGGTCAGGAGTCGAGACCAGCTTGGCCAACATGGTGAAACCCCATCTCTACTAAAAATTAGCCAGGCGTGGTGGTGCAGGCCTGTAGTCCCAGCTACTCGGGAGGTGGAGGCAGGAGAATCCCTTAAGCCTGGGAAGGTTGAGGCTGCAGTAAACTGGGACGGTGCCAATCTACTCCAGCCTGGGTGACAAAGTGAGACCCTGTCTCAAAAAACAACAAACAACAAACAAACAAACAAACAACAGATATATTGCCAGGCACGGTGGCTCACGCCTGTAATCCCAGCACTTTGGGAGGCTGAGGTGGGTGGATCGCTTGAGTCCAGGAGTTTGAGACCAGCCTGGGCAACATACTGAGACCTAGTCTCTACTTAAAAAAAAAAAAAGAAAGAAAGAAAGAAAGAACAGTTCCCAGGCGGGGTGGCAGCCGGGCGGGGGCTCTCCTCACTTCCCGGAGGATGTGGGGGCCAGGCGAGGTGCTCCTCACTTCCCAGACGGTTGGGCAGCCGGGCAGAGGCTCTCTTCACTTCCCAGAAGAATCCAGGCAACTTACTGTGAGCAAGTCCATGCAGCCATGCAGGGAGACCCGCGTAAGGAGGGACTGAGGACCCAAAGTCCCTGGCTCACAGACTCAATTGAACTCCAAGTCAGCTCCAACTTGCCAGACAATTGATTGAACAACTTGAAGTGGAAGATTACAGTTCAAATCCAATATTAAATAAGTCAAAGATTGGATAAAATGACTTTAAATTTTGTATGAAAGAGTAAACATCTGGGAATAATCGTTATTTTTCAAAAAGCTGCACTTATTTCCAAACAATGAAAGAGAATGTATATAGTTTCTGAGTTTAAAAAAGCTAACATTTATTTTTAATAATTAAACTATGAAAATTGTGGATAGTATTTATCAGTTACAGTGATGGACATTATTACCATTCACAAACACGTGGTTTTCTACATCCTGGCACACAGGAGTATTGAACCCATCCAACTGAAGTTAGACATGGCCAGGTGAACAGCTTCAGCCAATGATGTTTGAGAGTTCATTGTCCAGTAGAAGTAGTTAATTGCTTTTACTCGACTCCCCACCTTGTCCTTCCACTACCCTGGTGACTATGGAAACGCCTGTAGAGCTGGAAATGTCATAAGATTAAGGAAACTTGTTATGGTAGGACAATATTTAGCAAAGCATTGCCCTGGAGAGTCATCGGGACCCTCAGTAGACTTGGTGTGTTTTAAGCTGCTAAGATACTAGGATTGTTGGTTCACTGAGCTTGACCTAGCCTTACTTGACTATTCCAATAACATTACATCTTGGAAATAAAGTTACTTTTATCTAGTATAATTTATTTTCTCTCTCACATTTTTGTGAGAAATGCTTGGCTTTAAATATTAACTTTTTGAACAATTGGCTCTGAAAAAAAGATGCAAAATGCTTTTTAGTCTTCATACTGGCAAAGGTACAAAGACAAAAAGAATTTGTATATAGAAAGTATACTTTAGACTGTTAAGTAATTATAAAATTGACACCAATTCAAAAGCATAAGTTGAAAAATGTCAATGTTTTAGAAGCAGAAATATAGAATAAAATTAAGAAGAAAAGATGTGACAATATTATAAACATAGTAAATTGAAACAGATAAAAGAACTATCAAAATACAATGTTTTTAGCACTTGGCTACCACATAAATTACATGTGTTATTTAGTACAGAAGTAATTCATGAAAACTAGTATTGTTTGGAATTTTAGGTAGTTTTCTTTCCTTTTTTATGTATTAAAATAAAAATTATACGTATTTAAAAAAAGAAAAAAAAAGAAAATTCAAATAATTCATAAAAATATAAAGAAGAAGAGAAAGTGAAAAAAAAAGTGAGTAATTTTCTCAACACCCTGAAAACAAGGAAGTGCTAATACCAACATCACAAGATTGCTGGACGAGTGTGATGAAGTACACGTGAAAATCTTTAGCACATAGTAGGTCCTCAAAAGCCAGGGTGCATTTACACTAAAGACTATGGAGCATAAGCGACAGGGGTCCCTCCCAGCAGTTCTTTCCAAGACCCCTGCCAATGTGTTCCCCTGTCATCAATTTTTGTAAAATCTGCAAAGGCAATATATTTTTGTATTTTATTTTAAAAAGATCCCCCTTGAATTGTGTAACTTGAAAACCCCAGAAAATCTGGAAGTTCTCCTGCTAAAACATTGTCGTTACTTTCCTGCCTTTGATAAACAGCAACATCATGTTTTCCATCTACTGGGAGAAGCCTGTGGAACATCTGAGGCCGAGGTGACTTTGCAAGGCTCAGCCTGAGGCCACATCTCATTTTTATCTCCCCCTTGAGGATGACAGACTTAACTGGCACATGGCTCCATCTTCATTAGTGAAGACCACTCATTTATTCCTCGGAGCAATCACCACGGCTGGCACCTTCCTGGGATGAAGGCAGCCCGCTGTGCTGGATGCGCTCTGAGAATCTAAGAAGAAAGCATCCCGGCTTGCCTTCTCTGTGCCTGCAGAAAGGAAGTGAAAACGGTTTCCACCGACAGCAAGTCAAACGACAAAATCAGGGATTCTTTCTTCTGTTTTTTTTTTTTTCTTTTTTTCTAAACCACCTGTGCGACTAACCTAAGCAATCCTTATTAGTAAGTCTTATATTGGAGGAAGCTGAGGAAAATAATTCCATTCCAACACAGAAAAAGAATCTGAGTTTGCTTTGTTTCCTTCAGAAGATTGTTTTGGTTATTACAGACCCATGGGAAGAGAGAGGCTGCACCACAAATTATTTTCAGCCACTGACTGTTTCCTTAGCTCAAGCATGGCAATAATGAGGCAGAAGTCCTGGGTTCAGTCCCTGTGTAGACAAGTGACCTTTGCTCCTGACACAAACTGTACCTCGACCTTGGTCATCTTGAAAATGTATGTTGGCCGGGTGCAGTGGCTCATGCCTGTAATTCTAGCACTTTGGGAGGCCAAGACGGGCAGATCACCTGAGGTCAGGAGTTTGAAACCAGCCTGGCCAACATGAAGAAACCCCGCCTCTACTAAATATACAAAAATTAGCCGGGGTGGTGGTGGGTGCCTGAAATCCCAACTACTCAGGAAGCTGAGGCAGGAGAATCACTTGAAACCCGGAGGCGGAGGCTGCAGGGAGCCAAGATTGCGCCACTGCACTCCAGCCTGGGAGACAGAGCAAGACTCGGTCTCTAAATAAATAAATAAATAAATAAATAAATAAATAAATAAAGCCTGTCTAGCTGGACGTAGTGGCGTCTGCTGTAATCCCAGCTACTTGGGAGGCTGAGGCAGGAGAATTGCTTGAACCTAGGAGGCAGAGGTTATAGTGAGCCAAGATCGTGCCGCTGCATTCCAGCCTGGGGACATAGTGAGACTCTGTTTAAAAAAAAAAAAAATGCATGTCACCGGTCCCCTGAGGGCCAGAATGGGACACCATGGGCATGTTCATTGCACGATCAGAAAACCAGTTTACAAGAACATGGCTCATTGATCTTGGGTTTTCAGAGCCCTTTTGTAGATGTGCGAGATTAGATGACTTTTAAGGAGCTGCGAGGGGAGAATAAAATAAGGACTAACAGTAAACACTTGATTGGATGGGGGTCTTAAATGTTTGTTAGAAAGGCAATATACAGCCATTAAAAAGAGCAAATTAGGCAGAGGCTGAAGTGGGCAGATCACTTGGAGGGCTGGAGTTTAAAACCAGCCTAACCAAGATGGTGAAACCGCATCTCTACAAAAGATAAAATAATTAGCTGGGTGTGGTGCCGCACACCTGTAGGTACTGGGAGGCCTGCAGCTATTGGGAGGCTAAGGTGGAAGGAAGGCTTAAACCCAGGAATTCCAGGCAGCAGTGAGCTATGATTGCATCACTGCATTCCAGCTTGGGGCGACAGAGTGAGATTCTATCTTTAAAATAAAATAAAAGGTCAAAGGCCAGGTGTGGTGGCCCACACCTATAATCCCAGAGCTTTGGGAGGCCAAAGTGAGTGGATCACTTGAGCCCAGGAGTTGGAGACCAGTCTGGGTAACATAGTGAGCACTGCCTCTACAGAAGGTACAAAGAATTTGCAGGGTGTGGTGGTGTACACTGTGATCCCAGCTACTCAGGAGGCTGAGGAACAAGAATCGCTTGAATCCTGGAGGCAGAGGTTGCAGTGAGCCGAGATCATGTCAATGCATTCCAGCCTGGGCAACAGAGCAAGACTGTTTCAAAAAACAAAAACAAAACAAACAAAAGAGGATGGGCATAGAAATTTTGGTGAGATCCAATTTAAAAAATGTTTCTTTTATGGTCAATATTTTTGATGTCATGTCAAAGAGCTCTTTGCCTAGCCCTAAGTCCTAAACACATTTTCCTATGCCTTCTTCTAAACGTGTTTTATGTATTCCATTAACATTCATGACTTTTTTTTTTTTTTTTGAGACAAGGTGTCCTTACGTTGTCTAGTAGGCTGGCCTAGAACTCCTGAACTCAAGGGATCCTCTTGCCTGAGTATCCCCAGTAGCTGCTCAAAGCCACCATGCCTGACCATGGCCTATTTTAAAATTAATTTTTTTAAATTTTATTTTATTATTTTTTTGAGACGGAGTCTGGCTCAGTCGCCCAGGCTGGAGTGCAGTGGTGCGATCTCAGCTCACTGCAAGCTCCACCTCCGGGGTTCACGCCATTCTCCTGCATCAGTCTCCCGAGTAGCTGGGACTACAGGTGCCCACCACGCCCAGCTAATTTTTTTGATTTTAGTAGAGACGGGTTTCACCATGTTAGCCAGGATGGTCTCGATCTCCTGACCTCGTGATCTGCCCACCTCGGCCTCCCAAAGTGCTGGGATTATAGGCGTGAACCACCGTGCCCGGCCTAAAATTTATTTTTGAATCCACTATGAGGTTTGAGTCAAATTTCACTTTATACCTACAGATGTTCAATTTTCTGGCATCATTTGTTGAGATATCTTTCCTCTATTGAATTGATTTGCACCTTTCCTAGAAATTCGTTGGGCCTATTGCACTGGTCTGTTTCCAGGTTCTCCATTCTGTTCCACTGACCAATGTTCTGTTCCTCTTCTGCTGCCATGCTGTTTTGTTTTTGAAACAGAGTCTTGCTCTGTTGCCCTGGCTGGAGTACAGTGGCTCACCATCTCGGCTTATGCAACCTCCATCCCCCGGGTTCAAACGATTCTCCTGCCTTAGCCTCCTAAGTAGTTGGGATTATAGGCGCATGCCACCATGCCTGGCTAATTTTTGTATTTTTAGTAGAGTTGGGGTCTCACCATGTTGGCCAGGCTGGTCTTAAACTCCTGACTCAAGTGATCCACCCGCCTCGGCCTCCCAAAGTGCTAGGATCACAGGTGTGAGCCACCACGCCCGGCCATGCGGTCTTCATTACTATAGCTATATTAGGAGTCTTAATATCAGGTAGTATTTCTTCTCATTTAATTCTTCTTTCTCAAAATTATTTTAGCTATTCTAGTTCCTTTGCCTTTCTATATAAATTTTAGAATGTCTATATCTACAAAAAATCTTGCCGGGATTTTGATAGGAACTGTGTTGGATCTATAGATCAATTTGAGAAAAACTGGCATCATTACTATATTGAGTCTTCCAATTCATGAGCACAGAAGCTGTCTCCATTTATTTAGATCTTTGATTTATTTCATCAGTTTGTTGTGCTTTTCAGCATACAGAGCCTGTAGTGTTTTGGGTTGCACAAGATCCTGGTAAGAGGATGAAAAGACACGCTACCAACTGAGAAAGTATTTGCAAATCATGTATCTGACAATGACTTTATATCTCTAATATATAAAGAATTTTCAAAACCTGACACTAAAACATAAAAACAAAGACAAAAAAACTAGCAATTCAAATGCAAAATGGGCAAAAGATATGAGCAGATACCTCACCAAACAAGAGACACAGAGGGCAAATTTGCATATGAAAAGATGTTCAACATAATTAATCACCCCGGCAATGAAGTTAAAACCACAATATTACTACACAATTACTAGAACAGCTAAAATAAAAACCAGTGATGACACCAAATGCTGGTGAGGATGCTGAGAAACCGGATCTTTCTTTTTTTTTTTTTTTTTTTTTTGAGACGGAGTCTCGCTGTGTCTCCCAGGCTGGAGTGCAGTGGCGTGATCTCGGCTCACTGCAAGCTCCGCCTCCCGGGTTCACGCCATTCTCCCGCCTCAGCCTCCGATCTTTCATGCTTTGCTGTTGGGAGCATGAAATAGCCCAGCTGCTTGGAAACAATTTGATAGTTCGTAATACAGCGACACGTGCACTTCCCCTGCACCCTGGCCACCACATTATTGAGCATGTTCTTTTCTGGAGAAGTAAAGACTTAGGTTTACTAAAAATCCTGTACATGGGTGGTCACATCAGCCTCACTCATTATAGCCAACAACTCAAGTGTCCTTCCGTGGATGAGTGGTTAAACCAACTCTGTTACATCCCTACCACAGAACACTAGGGGATGAACCAGCGGCAACCTGGATAGACTTGAGGACATTATGCTTCGTGAAAAAAGTCAGTTTCAAAAGGTTACTAACTGTATGATTTTATTTCTACAACATTCTTGAAATGACAATACTATATATATAAATTTTTTTGGGGGGTGGCGGATAGAGTCTCCGTCACCCACGCTAGAGTGCAGTGGTGCCATCTTGACTTGCTGCAGCCTCCGCCTCCCGGGTTTAAGCGATTCTCGTACCTTAGCCTCCCACCTAGCTGGGACTAAAGGCACGCGCCAATACATCGGCTAATTTTTGTATTTTTAGTAGAGATGGGGTTTTGCCACATTGGCCAGGCTGGTCTCGAACTCCTGACCTCAAGTGATCCACCCACCTTGGCCTCCCAAAGTTCTGGGATTACAGGTGTGAGCCACCATACCCGGGCAAATTAAAATACTATAGAGATGAAAAACAGATTACTGGTTGCCAGGGGTTATGGGGCTGAGCAGAGGCTAGTGTGAATACAAAGAGGGGGCCCAAGGGAGTTCCTCCGTGCTGATGGAATGTTCAGAATGGATTATGGTTGTAGTTAAGCCACAACCTACGCATGTACAAAATTGCATAGCCTACATACACAAATGAAGATTATTTTTGAAGAAGGTGAAGACTGAATAAGGTCTAGTTACTAGCAGTGCACCCATGTCAATTTCTAGGTTTTGATATTGTCCTGTAGATACGTAAGGCATCACCATCGCGAGCAGCTGGGTGAAAGCTGCCTGTATTGGAAAATGCCCCCATCTAGGGGCAAGTGTGCACAGCAATGAGGAGGATAAGGTACAGCCAACTGGCTGGAAAGGAGAGGGTGAGAAACCCCTACAGGTGGTCTAGGGCTATTGACATGGGGAGAACCATGAGGATGAGCTCCTGGGGGCAAGAAGGGAACCAAGGGCTTTGGGACAAAGAGGACAAGAGAAGAAGGTGGTTAAAGGCTGGTGTGCATGAGAATTTCACTGAACCCAGCGGAAGAAGGGAATTCAGTTAGAGGGACTTCTCAGGTTTGGTTTTTTTTGTTTTGTTTGTTTTTGAGACAGAGTCTCACCTCTATAGCCCAGGCTGGAGTGCAGTGTCACAATCTCGGCTCATTTCAGCCTCTGTCTCCCAGGTTCAGGTGATTCTCCAGCCTCAGCCTTCGGAGTAGCTGGGACTATAGGTGCCCACCACCATACCCAGCTAATTTTTTTCCTATTTTTAGTAGAGATGGGGTTTCACCATGTTGGCCTGGCTGGTCTCCAACTCCTTAGCTCAAGTGATCTGCCCACCTCAGCCTCCCAAAGTACTGGGATTATAGGTGGGAGCCACTGTGCCCAGCCCAGAGGTAACCACTTTAGTTTATTATTATTATTATTTTTGAGATGGAGTCTTGCTCTTGTCACCCAGACTGGAGTGCAATGGTGTGATCTCGGCTCACTGCCACCTCCATCTACTGGGTTCAAGCAATTCTCTGCCTCAGCCTCCTAAGAAGCTGGGATTACAGCCTCCCGCCACCATGCCCAGCTAATTTTTGTATTTTTAGTAGAGACGGGGTTTCACCATCTTGGCCAGGCTGGTCTTGAACTCCTGACCTCGTGATCCACCCACCTTGGCCTCCCAAAGTGCTGGGATTACAGGTGTGAGTCACCACATCTAGCCCGGAGGTAACCACTTTAAACAAATTACTTTGAATTTTGTTTAGGTAGAATAAGGCACTCAAAAATAGCACTGTCCAATAGAACTATAATGTTAGGGCTGTGTGTGGTGGCTCATGCCTATAATCCCAATACTTTGGGAGGCCGAGGTGGGCAGATCACTTGAGGTCAGGATTTTGAGACCAGCCTGGCCAACATGGTGAAACCCTGTTTGTACTAAAATTACAAAAATTAGCTGGGCGTGTTGGTACATGCTTGTAATCCCAGCTACTTGGGATGCTGAGGTAGAAGGATCACTTGAACCTGGGAGGTGGAGGTTGCAGTGAGCTGAGATTGCATCACTGCACTCCAACCTGGGCAACAGAGTGAGATTCCATCTCAAAAAAAAAAAAAAAAGAAATATAATGTTAGCCATGTGTGTAATTAAAAACGTTCTGGTAGCCACACTTAAAAAGGTAAGAAGAGGCCGGGCGCGGTGGCTCAAGCCTGTAATCCCAGCACTTTGGGAGGCCGAGACGGGCGGATCACGAGGTCAGGAGATCAAGACCATCCTGGCTAACACGGTGAAACCCCGTCTCTACTAAAAATACAAGAAAATTAGCCGGGCGAGGTGGTGGGCGCCTGTAGTCCCAGCTACTTGGGAGGCTGAGGCAGGAGAATGGCGTGAACCCGGGGGGGCGGAGCTTGCAGTGAGCCGAGATCGCGCCATTGCACTCCAGCCTGGGGCACAGAGCAAGACTCCGTCTCAAAAAAAAAAAAAAAAAAGGTAAGAAGAAAGGGGTAAAATTAATTTTAACAATATATTTTGTTGAATTGAATATATTCAAAATAGTATCATTTCAACATGGAATCTATATATTCCATTATTACTGAGATTCCTTTTTTTCCCATGCTCTGTCTCCTGCAGTCAGATATGTATTTCACACCTGCAGCACATCCCATCCAAAGTGCTGGCCACGTCTCAAGCTCAAGGCCAAATATGCTGGTGGCTGCCGGGTTGGACAGCTCAGCTCTAGAACCTCACCTTCACATTAGAAACCTTTCAAGGGGCTCCCCCTCTTTGAAGAGAGAGAAGCTATCCATTGTCTCTCAATTTGTTAGCTTTCCCCTCTGCATGGAGGTCATTTTTCACTCACTCTGTAAATATTAAAATACCAAGCTTGCCACAGTTTCTCAGCTACTGAATCTATCTCAAAGAGAAAAACCATCACGTCTTTTGAATCTCCCTACCCATGACTTCTCTTTGTCCAGCTGGAAACAGAAACACTGCCCTGACGTTACTGTTCTGTCCAGCTCCTACGCCAGTTCAGCTCTTGGAGCACACCACGTGGTTCCACTGCCAGGCCTCTGCCTGTGCAGTTCCTTCCACCTGCAGCACCCTCCCCACCTGCCTTAGTCCATTCTGGCTGCTGTATCAAAACTACTATAGGCCAGGCGCGGTGGCTCACGCCTGTAATCCAAGCACTTTGGAAGGCCAAGGCGGGCAAATCACTTGAGGTCAGGACTTCCAGACCAGCCTGGGCAACACAGTGAAACCCTGTCTCTACTAAAATACAAAAATTAGCTGGGCATGGTGGTGGGCGCCTATAATCCCAGCTACTCGGGAGGATGAGGTGGGAGAATCACTTCAACCATCTATGAGGGCTCTGTCCTCGTGACCTAGTCATCTCCTGAAGGCCACACCTCCAATACCATCACATTTGAGATTAGGTTTCAACATGAATTTTTGGGAGACATAAACAGCCAGCCTATAGCACAACCTCAGGCCTAGATGTAGGTCTTTTTTTTTTTTTTTTTTTTGAGACAGAGCCTCACTCTGTCGCCCAGGCTGGAGTGCAGTGGCATGATCTCAGCTCACTACAACCTCCACGTCCCAGGTTCAAGCAATTCTCCTGCCTCAGTCTCCTAAGTAGCTGGGATTACAGGCATGTGCCACCATGCCCAGCTAATTTTTGTACTTTTAGTAGAGATGGGGTCTTGCTACATTGCCCAGGCTGGTCTTGAACTCCTGGCCTCAAAGATCCATCCCCCTCAGCCTCCCAAAGGGCTGGGATTATAGGCGTGAGCCACTGCGCCCAGCCACAGCTAGGTTTTCAGATGGAACTTGGGTTCTACCAATCTGATGCCTTCACACTGGGTTTGAACTGAGAGTGGAAGCTAGTGGGGTGAGAGGCAGCAGCAGGCCAGGTCCACACTTTGTGGGGGCAGAATCTGAATGCAGAACAAGTCTGGAGAGAGCAGCCAGGCTCTCAATATTGCCTTAAGGCTGGGTGCGGTGGCTCATGCCGATAATTCTAGCACTTTGGGGGGCTGAGGTGGGAGTATTGCTTGAGGCCAGGAGTTTGAGACCAATCTGGACAACACAGCGAGATTCCATCTCTACAAAAAACGAAAATATTATCTGGGTGTGGTGCTACACACCTGTAATCCTCGCTACTGGGAGGCTGAGGTGGAAAATGGCTTGAACCCAGGAGTTTGAGGCTGCAGTGAGCTATAATTGCACCACTCCAGCCTTGGGTGACAGAGTGAGATCCTATCTCTTAAAAAAAAAAAAAAAGGCCGGGCGCAGTGGCTCAAGCCTGTAATCCCAGCACTTTGGGAGGCTGAGGCGGGCGGATCACGAGGTCAGGAGATCGTGACCATCCTGGCGAACACGGTGAAACCCCGTCTCTACTAAAAAAAAAAAAAAACTAGCCGGGCGAGGTGGTGGGCGCCTGTAGTCCCAGCCACTCGGGAGGCTGAGGCAGGAGAATGGCGTGAGCCCGGGAGGTGGAGCTTGTAGTGAGCAGAGATCCGGCCACTGCACTCCAGCCTGGGCGACAGAGCGAGACTCCGTCTCAATAAAAAAAAAAAAAAAAAAACCAGTCCGGGTGTGGTGGCTCACGGCCGCAATCTCAGCACCTTGGGAGGCCAAAATAGGCAGATCACTTGAGTCCAGGAGTTCGAGACCAGCCCGGGTAATATAGTGAGAAACCCTGTCTCTACAGAAAGTACAAAAAATTAGCAGGGCGTGGTGGTGCACCTGTAGTCTCAGCTATCTGGGAGGCTGAGGTGGGAAGATTACCTGGGCCTGGGAAGTGGAGGCTGCAATGAGCTGTGTTCATGCTACTGCACACCAGCCTGGCTGATAGGAGTGAGACCCTGTCTCAGAAGAAAAAAAAGGCATTTAAACAATAACACTAGATAATCAAATAGCAATTATTTGTCATATATTAATGATGGTGTGTATCCGGCACTGAATGTATACAAAGGGTTTGTAAAATATCTCCCAATTAAAAACACTTTCAGGCCAGGTGTGGTGGCTCATGCCTGTAATTCCAGCACTTTGGGAGGCTGAGGCGGGTGTATCGCTTGAGCCCAGGAGTTCAAGACCAGCCCGAGCAACATACTGAGATACCCCGTCTCTACAAAAAATAAAAAGAAATTAGACTGGTGCTGTGGCCACGCCTGTAGTCCCAGCTACTTGGGAAGCTGAGGTGGGAGGACAGCTTGAGCCCAGGCTGCAGAGGCTGCAGTGAGCAGAGGTCATGCCACTGCACTCCAGCCTGGGTGACAGTGAGACCCTGTTTCAAAAAAACAACAATAAAAATTTCAAAATAACTTTAATTAAATAATAGCTCTGACCTCAAGCCTTACCAATTTCATGTTGTTAGTGAGACTATTTTCCCCAACAAGGGAGGGGGATCAGAAGAGACGGTACAAACACGCTAATAATTAACCCAGGACTGCTTCGTGGGAGACACACTAATAATTAACCCAGAATAGCTCCGTTAGAGAATCACTTGTACCTTTCTTGCCCCTAGGGTTCCACTGTCCATGAGGAGCTGCATTCTCGCCTATCTGTCCTCTGAACTCAGGTGAGCATGGAAGGATGAAGGCAGGGCCCTGACCAGCAGCTGAAACAGCAGCCGCGCAGTACACCTGAAGAGAAGTCCTCAGCTTTGACATATTTCTCATATAATTGGTATATTCTTTAGAAATGCTTCTACATAAGCATTTTTCCCTCAAATGGTGAAGCTCCAGAAGCCGTCGTTCTCTAACTTTTTAAAGCAGTAAGTGATGCTCCTCTGCTGCCCCCTCAAGGTTCTCAGTTTTCTCCATAGAGAAGCTTATTTATTTATTTATTTATTTATTTTTGAGACAGAGTCTCGCTCTGTTGCCCAGGCTGGAATGCAGTGGCACCATCTCAGCTCACTGCAACCTCCAGTTCCTGGGGTTCAAGCAATTCACCTGCCTCAGCCTCCTGAGTAGCTGGGATTACAGGTGGATGGCACCACGCACAGCTAATTTTTGTAGTTTTAGTAGAGATGGGGTTTCACCATGTTGGCCAGGCTGGTCTCAAACTTCTGGGCTCAAGTGATCTGCCCGCCTCAGCCTCCCAAAGTGCTGGGATTACAGGCGTGAGCCACTGCGCCTGGCCAGAGAGACACATTTTAAAATAACCTAAAAGGCCATCCAAAACACAATATGAAAACCATACATAAGCTGCTCAGAATGCAAACTCTTGATAGTCTAACTTGTGAAAATAACCCAGTAATAAGACTTTCCACATACTGATTTTGTGGGGTGGCCATTTCCTTTCCTATAGCATAATTCAGGGATGATGAATCCTTAAAATATATAATAAAAAACACATTTTGCATGCATTTTCTGATAAAAGAGCAAAACTTTTAAAATATAATGTTATTAGGCTTTAAGATAATCACAGTATAAATCAGTCACCACAAATTCCATTTTATTACTTTACTGTGTACACCATCAACCTTTCTGTTACATTTCTGTTCCAAGATAAAATAATTTCGTAGACACCGTAGACGTTAATTTTTAGAAATGGTGAAACTCTCCTTTTCTTAAGGGAATGGAGATGTGAGGCGCAAGGGCCAGGCAGGCCTGCTGCTGGCACAGCACAGCACAAGGGCACCTGCCCGTGGTTCCCAGGCCTTCTGCATTCCTGCCCGCACTCAATTCCCTCAGCAACCACACCAAGGAGGTGTTCCCCCATTTCCCAATGAGCAAACTGAGGCAGAAAATGATGTTAAGTTCACTTTCCAAATCCAGAGATTTGAAAATATAGAGAATCTACATGCAATTCAAATTCAGGCTGGGGCCAGGCGCGGTGGCTCACGCCTATAATCTACAATCTATAATCCTAGCACTCTGGGAGGCCGAGGTGGACAGATAGCCTGAGCTCAGAAGTTCAAGACCAGCCTGGGCAACATGGTGAAACCCCGTCTCTACTAAAATATAAAAAATAAGCTGGGCGTGACGGCATGTGCTTGTAGTTCCAGCTACTCGGAAGGCTGAGGCAGGAGAATCACTTGAACCTGGAAGGCGGAGGTTGCAGTGAGCCAAGATTGTGTCACTGCACTCCAGCCTGGGTGACAGAGCAAGACTCTGTCTCAAAAAATAATAAAATAAAATAAAATAACTAATTCAATAGTTTTACTTGCTGTAGATTTATTCATATTTTCTATTTCTTCATGAATCACTCTTGATTTGCATTCTAGAAATGTGTCCATTTCCTCTAGGGTATCTAATTTGTTAGCACACAATTGTGTAGAGTATTCTCTTATAAGTTTTTCTATTTCTGAAAGCTGGGTAGTGATGTCTCCTCTTTCATTCCTGATTTTAGTATTTGAGTCTCCCCTTTTTTTCCTTGGTCAGTACAGCCAAAAGTTTGCAAATTTTGTTGATCTTCTCAAAGAAACAATTTTCGGTTATTTTTAGTTTCTCTTTTTAAATTTTCTATTTCATTTATTTCCTTTTTAGTCTTCTTTCTCTTTCTTCCTGGCTTTCTTTCTTTCTGCTTGTTGTAGATTTAGTTTGCCCTTCTTTCTTTAGTATCTAAGAAAGTAGGTTATTGATTTCTTCTTTTCTAATTCATAGGGACAGCTCAAAACGTCCCTATAAGCATTGCTATCACTGCTATCCCATACGTTTTGGTACCTTATATTTTCATTTTCATTCATCTCAAAGTATTTTCTAATTTCTCTTGTGATTTTTTTTTTCAATATAGAGAAGGGGTCTCACTCTGTCTGTCACCCAGATTGGAATGCAGTGGTGCGATCGTTGCTCACTGTAACTTTTAATTCCTGGGCGCAAAGGATCCTCCCACCTCAGCCTTCCAAAGCACTGTGATTAGAGACACGAGGCGCTGTGCCAGGTCATCTTGTGATTTCTTCTTTGACCCACTTGTTATTTAGGAGTATGCAGTTTAATCTCTTGTGAATTTCTCAAATTTCCTTTTGTTCTTGATTTCTAATGTTATTCTGTTGTGGTCAGAGAACATACTTTGTATGGTTTCAATCCTTTAACATTGACTGAAGTTTGTTTTACGGCCTAACATATGGTCTATCCTGGAGAATGTTTCATATTCACTTGAGGAAAATGTTTACTCTGCTGCTTTTGGGTGGTGTCTTACGCTTGTCTTTTAGGTGTAGTTGGTTTATCTTGTTCTTTGTCTTCCATTTATCATTGATCTATCCAGTTATCCTATGAGTTATTGAAAGGTGGGAACTGAAGTCTCAAACTATTTTTGGTGGCTTATCTATTTCTTATCTATTCTGTCAGGTTTTGCTTTATGTATTTTGGTGCTGTTAGGCACATGTGTTTAAAACTGTTCTATCTTCCTGATTGACTTTTTTATTATAAAAATGTCCTCTTTATCTCTAATGACATTTTTTGTCTTAAAATTTATTTTGTCTAAAATTAAGAGAGCCATTCCGCCTGCTTTTGTTTTTTGTCTTTTTGAGATGGAGTCTTGCTCTGTCACCCAGGCTGGAGTGCAGTGGCACCATCTCAGCTCATTACAGCCTCTGCCTCCCAAATTCAAACAATTCTCATACCTCAGCCTCCTGAGTAGCTGAGAGTACAGTCGCCTGCCACTATGCCCAGCTAACTAACATTTGTATTTTTAGTAGAGACGGGATTTCACCATGTTGGACAGACTGGTCTTAAACTCCCGACCTCAAGTGATCCACCCACCCCGGCCTCCCAAAGTGCTGGGATTACAGGCGCCTGCCACTACGCCTAGCAACGTTTGTATTTTTAGTAGAGATGGGTTTTCGCTATGTTGTCTGGGCTGTGTATCTGCTTTTGAATACTGTTTGCATGGTGTGTCTTTTTCTATCCTTTTACTTTCAACCTATTTGTGCTCTAAGAAAAAACAGCTAACAGAAATGAAATATTTCTGCTAAGTGTGTATATATATATATATATATTTTTTTTTTTTTTTTTTTTTTTTTGAGACGGAGTCTTGCTCTGTCACCCAGGCTGGAGTGCCGTGGCACCATCTCAGCTCACTTCAAGCTCTGCCTCCCAGATTCACACCATTCTCCTGCCTCAGCCTCCCGAGTAGCTGGGACTACAGGCACCTGCCACCACACCAGGCTAATTTTTTTTGTATTTTTAGTAGAAACGGGGTTTCACCATGTTAGCCAGGATGGTCTTGATCTCCTGACCTCGTGATCCACCCGCCTCAGCCTCCCAAAGTGTTGGGATTACAGGCAAGAGCCACCGCATCTGGCCTCTGCTAAGTATATTTTTATTTCAGGTTTTAAAATGCAACAAATGATTTTTAAAAATCCACTTAATGAAATGAAAACAATTAACATCAAGAAAATAAAAGATACTTTTGTTTTCTCCAACTCTCAACCAGTCTTTGATTTAACTTATAAGGATTTATTCTTCAAAATCAGATGTGGTTTTTAAGAATATCATCTTCAAAATTAAGTAGCATCTAATGGTCTGCCATTCTTTTTCTGTCAAACCAGCAGAGGAAAGAAATTCCTAAGCAAGGAACACTACTCAGAAAGTACTGTACCATGTCTTCAAATGCCTGAGGATCAAGTTGGAAAACTGGAAGCAACAGAAAACACAGTAAGGTAACTGATTTCACCTGGGGAAAAGTCACTTCCTGTTTTGTTTTTGTTTTTGTTTTTAAAGAGACAAGTTCTCACCATGTTGCCCAGGCTGGTCTCGAACTCCTGGCCTCAGGCAATCCTCCCACCTCAGCCTCCCAAAGTGCTGGGATTACAGGTGTGAGTCATCACACCCACCCAAAAGTCACTTCCTACATGTCAATGTACAAAATATGTAGGACACGTATGTGTAGCTAGTTGGCTATTTCAGCAAAGCACCGCCCAATCGAAATATAATACTAGCCACAAATACAAATCACATATGCAATTTTAAAGTTTCTAGTAGCCATATTTTAACAAGTAAAAAAAAAGATGAAATTAATACATTTAACAATAGTTTATTAATAAATATAACTAATATATTTTATTTAACCCAATATATTAACATTTCTACATGTGACCAATATAAAATTGTTATTCCTAATTTCCTACTAAGTCTTTGAAATTTACTGTGTATTTTACACTTAAAGTATATCTCAGGCCAGGCAGAGAGGCTCACACCTGTAATCCCAGCACTTTGGGAGGCTGAGGCGGGTGGATTGCGAAGTCAGGAGTTCGAGACAAGGCTGGCCAAGATGGTGAACCCCCATCTCTACTAAAAAAAAAAAAAAAAAAAATTAGCCAGGCATGGTGGCGAGCGCCTGTAATCCCAGCTACTCAGGAGGCTGAGGCAGGAGAATCGTTTGAACCCAGGAGGCAGAGGTTGCAGTGAGCCAAGATTGTGCCACTGCACTCCAGCCTGGGCGACAGAGTGGCACTCCATCTCAAAAAAAAAAAAAAGCATATCTCAGCTCGAACACGCCATATTTCAATTGGTCAACAGTCATAATGGCTAGTGGATACCATAATGGGCATTGCAACTGTAGTACTGAAAGTCGGAAAGAGCCTTTAAATGCTATGTGATAATCAAATCAAACTTGATCTTTTTCTTAACCACAATTATTATGCATTCCTGTGACATGATCACTTATATAATGGAAATATAAAAATGCAATAGTCTAACAGGTAGATGTCCAATCAAAATTAAAGTTACAAATTTTAGAGGTTGCAATCCGTATTAGCAATGACAGCCACTATTTATTAAGCATTTACTCTGTGCCCGGCACTACTGCCAGGTATTTTAGTCAGTAGTAAAAAATACTTCTATTGGCCGGGCGCGGTGGCTCAAGCCTGTAATCCCAGCACTTTGGGAGGCCGAGACGGGCGGATCACGAGGTCAGGAGATTGAGACCATNGGCACAGCACAGCACAAGGGCACCTGCCCGTGGTTCCCAGGCCTTCTGCATTCCTGCCCGCACTCAATTCCCTCAGCAACCACACCAAGGAGGTGTTCCCCCATTTCCCAATGAGCAAACTGAGGCAGAAAATGATGTTAAGTTCACTTTCCAAATCCAGAGATTTGAAAATATAGAGAATCTACATGCAATTCAAATTCAGGCTGGGGCCAGGCGCGGTGGCTCACGCCTATAATCTACAATCTATAATCCTAGCACTCTGGGAGGCCGAGGTGGACAGATAGCCTGAGCTCAGAAGTTCAAGACCAGCCTGGGCAACATGGTGAAACCCCGTCTCTACTAAAATATAAAAAATAAGCTGGGCGTGACGGCATGTGCTTGTAGTTCCAGCTACTCGGAAGGCTGAGGCAGGAGAATCACTTGAACCTGGAAGGCGGAGGTTGCAGTGAGCCAAGATTGTGTCACTGCACTCCAGCCTGGGTGACAGAGCAAGACTCTGTCTCAAAAAAAAAAAAAAAAAAAAAAAAAAAAAAGAGGAACAACAACAAAAGGAATGACTTTTAAGCCAGGCTGGGGTGAAGGAGAATAGTGGGACAAATTTACCAAAAATGAATTTGCCAAAAGCCATGTTACTAAAAGATCGATTTGCCCACTATCCATGATCTGAATTTACCAAATGAACTGATTAACTAAAACTCGTTATAATGAATGCATTTCTTGAAAATATTTTTTTTTTTTTTTTTTTTTTTTTTTTTTTTGAGACGGAGTTTCGCTCTGTCGCCCAGGCTGGAGTGCAGTGGCCGGATCTCAGCTCACTACAAGCTCCGCCTCCCGGGTTCACGCCATTCTCCTGCCTCAGCCTCCCGAGTAGCTGGGACTACAGGCGCCTGCCACCTCGCCCGGCTAGTTTTTTGTACTTTTTTAGTAGAGACGGGGTTTCACCATATTAACCAGGATGGTCTCGATCTCCTGACCTCGTGATCCGCCCGTCTCGGCCTCCCAAAGTGCTGGGATTACAGGCTTGAGCCACCGCGCCCGGCCTTCTTGAAAATATTAAATGAACATTTCCTTCTTGAATACATTGGCTGTTTTCTTCTTACCAATATGTAAAGGAATGTTTAACTTGTCAAAACCGAGGATCACAGGGTAAAAAATGTATTTTTCTTATTAATTTAGTCATAAAAATATATACATCGCATACACTAAATAAATTGTTGTGTACATTTAGTATCTGTCAAGATTTAATCAGAAAAACAGAAACCATACTAGGTATTTCGAACAGGGATTTAATAGAGCAAACTGGTCATATAGATGTTAGAAGGAGGAGAGAGAGAGAGAGAAAAAAAGAGACAACATATTCAGCCTTAAAAAGGAAGTTCTGACCCATCCTGTAACAGGATGAACCTTGAGGACTTAACGCTGTGCGAAATAAGGCAGACAGAAAGAGACAAATGCTGTATGCTTCCACCTAACGTGAGGTATCTGGAGGAGGCAAACTCATAGAGACAAAGTAGAATGGGGGCTGCCAGGGGCCTGGGTGGAGCAGGGAGGTTACTGTTTAATGGGGAGAGTTGGCTGAGCCAGATTCTGCTTGCTGACTGAGCCTTGTTCATCCAATCCCACAGAATCATTGTATTTCTTTAAACTAAGTAGAACAAAACTTCTCAAAGATATATTTACATGGCTACCCTCTGCAAGAAAAAGGATTTCCTGAACTTCCATCATCAGTACCATCTGCATGATTTTTGCCACATCCTCAGAACAACTGTAACTCTGTTTACCTTAACATTAAAAAGAAATCAACTCACTGACTTTTAGTTTTTGAAGTGTTTGAAAAGAAAATTTTAAATCATTACTACAAATGAAAAACTGGTATTTGTTTTGTTTTTGTTTTGGAGACAGTCTCACTCTGTCACCTAGGCTGGAGTGCAGTGGTACAATCATAGCTTACTATAGCCTGGAACTCCTGGGCTCAAGCAATCCTTCCACCCCAGCCTCCCAAAATGCTGGGACTACAGGGATGAGCCACCGAGCCTGACCCATTTGTCATAAATAGAAGGTAACCATAAAACAAATGTTAAAAACAGAATAATGTTATTAAATTTTAAAAGATGTGATCGTTATAATTTACAAAAATGCATACTTGAAAATATGCTCCCCAATGAGAATAGAACTTCATAGGCTGAATTGTAGTAAAGGAGACTTAGTCCAATGCCACTTAGTTTAAGATGAAATGAGGTTCTAATTCAGTATGGTGATGCTGTTTTTAACATTTTGATGATAACCAGCACCGGGCATACTAATTTATAGGTTGTCATTTATTGAAAAGGGCAAAGGGTATTTAACTTTCTTTTCTTTTTTTGGTATTTTTTTTAGTAGAGATGGAGTTTCACCGTGTTAGCCAGGATGGTCTCGATCTCCTGACCTTGTGATCCACCCGCCTGGGCTTCCCAAAGTGTTGGGATTACAGACGTGAGCCACCGCGCCCAGCCAACTTTCATCTTTAACAGGGTTAAATTTTGAGAATTCCCAGCAAAAATGATTTAACTTTTATTCTGAAAAGTCTCCTAAATATTTATAATCCTGGAGTGATAGATAAGAATTGATCATCTTTCCTTCTGGTTTTTTTTTTTTTTTTTTTTAAACCCTTTTCAGATAATATAGCTATGAGTGTTATAAATTTACTTACAGTAAGTTTCAAAAACTTCTTTTATTGTAGAGATATTTTAGAGGCAAAAAATAAATGTAGTTAATCATTGTTGACTTTTTTTTTTTTTTTTTGAGATGGAGTCTTGCTCTGTCGCCCAGGCTGGAGTGCAGTGGCACGATCTCGGCTCACTGCAAGCTCTGCCTCTCGGGTTCATGCCATTCTCCTACCTCAGCCTCCAGAGTAGCTGGGATTACAAGTGCCCCCCACCACGCCCGGCTAATTTCTTGTATTTTTAGTAGAGATGAGGTTTCACTGTGTTAGCCAGGATGGTCCCGATCTCCTGACCTTGTGATCCGCCCACCTTGGCCTCCCAAAGTGCTGGGATTACAGGCATGAGCCACCACGCCTGGCCTCACTGTTGACTTATATGTTTGGTTAAAGAATTCAGGTTGGGTTACCAGGTGGGCAGGTGGTTTCTTAGAATAGTTCCTACCCATCAGAAAGACATGTAGGCATTTCATTCATTTCCTTCCAGAAGGAGGTTATGAATTACATTAAGCAAAAAGGTTCTGTCAGGATCGAGTTTGTGGACTTTTCCTTTATAAGAGGAGGAAGCTGGGTGGGGATGGCTGAGGAGTAAGAGAAGAGACTTTTCACTGAATAATAATGTTTTAAAAGTCTTGAATTTTGAACTACGTACAGGTGGCCTATTGGGTAAAAAAGTAAAACAATTGAAAAAAAAACCCAAAAAACCCACAAACCGGCAGGGCACAGTGGCTCACGCCTGTAATCCCAGCACTTTGGGAGGCCGACGTGGGTGGATTGCCTGAGCTCAGGAGTTTGAAACCAGTCTTGGCAACATGGCAAAACCCCATCCCTACTAAAAATACAAAAAATTAGCCAGGCGTGGTGGCGGGCGCCTGTAATCCCAGCTACTCAGGAGGCTGAGGCAGGAGAATCGCTTGAACCCGGGAGACGGAGGTTGCAGTGAGCCGAGATGGTGCCACTGGTGCCACTGGTGCCACTGCAGTCCAGCCTGGGCAACAAAGAAGACTCTGTCTCAAACAAAACAAAACAAAAACAAAAACAAAACCCACAAACCAACCAATTACCGCTCTCCCGAATTTATCTTAAAATACTCATATATAGGCTGGTACAGTGGCTCATGCCTGTAGTCCCAGGACTTCGGGAGGCCGAGGTGGGAGGATCTCTTGAGGCTAGCAATTTGAAACCCGCCTGGGCAACAAAGTAACACACTGTCTCTACCAAAGTGTGTGTGTGTGTGTGTGTGAGAGAGAGAGACAGAGAGACAGAGAGAGAAAGAGAATACCCCTACAGTTTATAACATGAAAACAAAAGGAAGATGCATTCCTTCTCTAGACACCCCTAGCAGTGGATTTGAGAAATCTTTTCTCATCTGTTCTCAAGTGATTACAATATTTCCTGCAAAATTTTCAGATGAGTTTAGACATGGGAAGCTCAGATTTCCAGCAGGTTCTCAATCTTGGTTGGCTTTGAGAATGTTTGAATGATTGGGGGCTGGTCCCCGGGATCTGAGCATAGCTGTCACTGTAGCCACTGCCAGTGCTGAGCAGGCACTGCCCTGAGCACGTCAGTTACATCTTTCCATTTAATTCTCACTGGCACCCTCCACCACACATGTAGCAGAGGAAACCAGAGGGACGCCCAGAAGACACTATTTACAAATAATGCATTCTCTTCTATATCACTCCCTCGCTGAAGGCAGTGCTGCTAGGACAGCATGTTTTCAAGGGAAACAGGCCTGAGGAAGGGGCAAATGTTTTCCTGGTGCCATGAAGCGTAAGCAAGGATCAGGAAAACAGCACCTTACCTGAAGGCCGAGGCAGCAGCTCTGGAAGCAGCAGAAAGCCTGCGGGGGCAGTCTGTTGGGGAGTTTGGGCGGGAGAGGCTTCAAGTAATGAGTTGGATGACAGGGGATGGAATCAGCCCTGCTTCTGGGAATAGCCTCTTGGTGTTTCCCACTGCATGGGCGGATTGCTGGGGAAAGACAGCAGCTTTGGCCGAGTGGCCGCTCTGAAGGCCAGCGAGGGCCCCTCACGCACCGTGCCACTAAAGTAACTGGACAGATGATTGCAGCCCCGACAACACGGTCCGAAGACTCTTGAGGATCATATCCCTGGAGCAAAGGGCAATCCATTCTATGAAACAGACAGATCCTCCACGAGGCCTGTCTTGGGATCCTTTGTCATTGCCGCTTGGGCCAGTCATTGCACTAAAGACCCGACTGCAGTCATCGTCTCTGCCCATCACCAGTCTCCACATTAGTGTTGCTGTTTCGTATTTGCACTCTTCTTGAAATATCAGCTACAATGTGAGCCTTTGTCTTTTGGGTTATTGACCATTTGTAGTAATGGCAGCCTTTTCCCGTGAGAACCAATTGGAGAACGCTCAAGATAGTGACGGGCTATATTTTTCTTCAAACACAACTATCTTCTTTCACCCTTCAGCAATAAACTGTAGATTCTTTTTTAAATTAGAAAATGCAATAGGGTCCTAACTGCTTAAATATTTTCACTTTCAGCTGGGCGCGGTGGCTCACGCCTGTAATCCCAGCACTTTGGGAGGCCAAGGCGGGTGGATCACGAGGTCAGCAGATCGAGACCATCCTGGCTAACAGAGTGAAACCCGTCTCTACTAAAAAATGCAAAAAATTAGCCGGGCGTGGCGGCGGGCGCCTGTAGTCCCAGCTACTCAGGAGGCTAAGGCAGGAGAATGGCGTGAACCCGGGAGGCAGAGCTTGCAGTGAGCTGAGATCACACCAGTGCACTCCAGCCTGGGAGACAGAGCGAGACTCTGTCTCAAAAAAAAAAAAAAAAAAAAAAAAATTTCACTTTCAATATTTCCTAATCAGAAGGGACTTTATTTTATTGGCTTTTTTTTTTTTTTTTTTTTTTTTGAGACAGGGTCTCACTCTGTTACCCAGGCTGGAATGCAGTGATGCAATCATGGCTCACTGCAGCTTCAGCCTCCTAGGCTGAAGCTATCCTCCCACCTTAGCCTCCCAAGTAGCTGGGACTACACACCTGAACCACTATGCCTATTTTTTTGCATTTTTAGTAGAGATGGGGTTTCTCCATGTTGCCTAGGCTGGTCTTGAACTCCTGGGCTCAAACGATTCACCTACCTCAGCTTCCCAAAATGTTGCGATTACAGGTGTGAGCCCAGTCTCAATGGCTAAATTCTTTTTTTTTGTTTTGAGACAGGGTCTCGCTCTGTTGTCCAGGCTGGAGTGCAGTGGTGTGATCTTGGCTCACTGCAACCTCCGCCTCCCAGGTTCAAGAAATTCTCTTGCCTTGGCCTCCCGAGTAGCGGGACTACAAGTGCCTGCCACTGCGCCTGGCTAATTTGTTTATTTTCAGTAGAGATGGGGTTTCACCATATTGGCCAGGCTGGTCTCAAACTCTTGACCTTGTGATCCATCCACCTTGGTCTCCCAAAGTGCTGGGATTATAGGTGTTAGCCACTGTGCCGGCTGGCTAAATTCTTAAAACTAGATAAAACATGCCAGTTAATCCCTAAATCATAGAAGGTTTGAGAAAATTCAGGAGTGTGATTAAGCAGCAACAGCACACTTGGGACAGAAACAGACACACCAAAAAGGACCACACACCCCATTAGGAGAGTTCTAGGAAGGATGAAACAAGACAGTAACTGCTTTGGGGTTTGGGGCCAACTTTCTAAATGGCTACCGATAATCTGGCAGGTTCTTTCTTCATTGCCAACCCAATTGTCAGTTGATTGAAAGGGGACTATCTCACAGCAATACTGCCCCTAGGAAGGATCTGGGGTTGGCTGTAAGGCAGTTTGGGAGATCAAAACTTCCTGTTTGCCTGTCTGGCTCCCTCACCTTCCAAGGGAGCACATATTGTGAACTGTCTGGTCACAAATGCCACACTCTGGGTCACCTCTGCAGCAGCCCAAGACCAACCAATTGCGAGTAGCAAGGCTGGAAAATGCATCACCTAGGGAGGGATTTCTCAATGACCAGGAGCATGTCTGTTTTTATCTTTGGTGCAGTTTGCTATAATGCTGAAATTGAAGCAGCTCAACGCACATCCTATTTGCAATATTAAGTGAATTTACTTTGATTTCTTCATCAAAGGGTACACCCAGTGCACCCTTTACTTTTCCTTAATGATGTGCCTCCTGTAGCACAGACCATGTGTTTTA
Organism: Theropithecus gelada; assembly: GCF_003255815.1. Classification (NCBI taxonomy): domain Eukaryota; kingdom Metazoa; phylum Chordata; class Mammalia; order Primates; family Cercopithecidae; genus Theropithecus; species Theropithecus gelada. The sequence continues at coordinate 37,151,335 of NC_037685.1, read as the reverse complement.
CTTGGCCCTTTATCATGCAAGCCTAACACAGTTTTGGTCACATAGCTTAACAAAAGTCAATCAAATTCTTGGTTAGCAAGTACTTCCATTTTCCATGGTTTGCATGTTTTATGACATAGGTAACTAATTTGAAAATTGTCAGAATCAAAATGGAGTCACTAGGCCAGACTCGGTGGCTCACCCTGTACTCCCAGCACTTTGGGAGGCCGAGGTGGGTGGATCACCTGAGGTTGGAAGTTCAAGATCAGCCTGGCCATCATAGTGAAGCCCCATCTCTACTAAAAATACAAAAATCAGCCAGGCATGGCGGTACATGCCTGTAATCCCAGCTACTCAGGAGGCTGGGGCAGGAGAATCGCTTGAACCCGGGAGGTGGGGGTTGCAGTGAGCCAAGATCGCGCCACTGCATTCCAGGCTGGGTGACAGAGCAAGACTCCTCAAAAAAAAAAAAAAAAAAAAAAAAAAGGAATCACTAATGTTAAGAACACCCAGACAAACAGCTGGAGAAGGTCATAGAGAGAGGGTTCTCATATTTGTATGCATGACAAAGATCACAAAAATCATGACTTTGCACAAAGGCCATTGCAGTCTCACAAAAAATACTTCTGCAAGCACACACATCCAACTGTTTGTCAACCTTGGACTGACATCACCCTTGTTACTGACCTGTGCAGTCAGGGATAATTATCTCAAAACAATGATGTAATCCTCATTTCTTCCTTTATAAACCTTTCTCTCCTCGCCTGTAATCTCAGCACTTTGGGAAGCTGAAGCAGGAAGACTACTTAAGCCCAGGAGTTCAAGAGCAGTCTGGGTAACATAGGAACACTCTGTCATCACAAAAGTAAACAAAACCAAAAAAACCCCACAAAAACCTTTTTCTTCCTGAATATACTCATCACCTATGATGGCATGCACATTCCCATTGCAATGCTCTACTCCCAAATAAACATCTTTTCTTCTTAGGGATCCTCTTTTAGGTTGACACTAACAAGAAATGCTATCCAAATGTACTTCCATCTCTTCAGCATGTGTACTCATAATAGCAAATCTACAATGCTAGGCACTGCTCTAGGTGCTTATACATATATTAAGCCTTACAACAACCCTGTGTGGTAGCTGTTAACTTTGTTTTACATAAGAGATTAAGGAGCTCCCGCAAGGGGCCACAGCCAGGCAGGAAGTGTGACCCAGGGGGCAAAGCCTTCCAGCTGTCTACTCCTGTACAATGGCCTCGACAGTGATCTCATCCTACAGATGCCAGATCCATGTCAGCATGGGGGCAAAAGTCCCTGGTGACCTATAGTTCAGTGTACTGAACAAACCAGCTCTTGCAGCAAACTGTCTGAATGTCTTCTCCAAACAGGGACAGACTGCTGCTTTTTAGGGTGGAGCTCCAGATGAGGCAATGGGTGCATTTAGGGCCATGTCTTATGCAGATCAGGCATCTTCAAACACCACAATCACAGTGTCAAGAAAGTAAAATAGTCCACACACACCACATTTATGGTACAACTTCACTGACTTTGCAAAGTTTCCCGGTATTTTCCACAACTTTCTAGGCTTCCTCCCAATGCCAAGGCTGATTAGAGAATTTGAAAAAAAAAAAAAAAAGCTTGCGGCCGGGTGCCCTGGCTCACACCTGTAATCCCATCACTTTAGGGGGCCGAAGCAGGCAGATCACGAGGTCAAGAGACAGAGACCATTTTCGCCAACATGGTGAAACCCTGTCTCTATGAAAAATACAAAAATTAGCTGGACATGGTGGCTCACACCTGTAGTCCCAGCTACTCAGGAAGCTGTGGCACGAGAATCACTTGAACCTGGGAGGTGGAGGTCGCAGTGATCGGAGATCGTGCCACTGCACTCCAGCCTGGCAACAGAGGGAGACTCCATCTCAAAAAAAAAAGTTTGCCTAAATTATCTGGAAGTATTAATAGAACTGAGGTGTAATTCTGATAGCCCATGCTTAATGTGCCTGGCTTCTAAATCCGTTTCAATCCTCTATAAGGTATGTACTATTATTGTTCCCATTTTACAGAGAAGGAAACTAAGGCATATACAGCGTTTAGGTAAGCTGAGTACATGGCAGACTGGGATTTTTTAACCGACGCAGTGATTTTATTCAGAGTTCCACAGCTATGGCTAGCCTGTCTTGGTCAAGTTTCACTGGGATACAGCCAAACCCATTTGTTTACTATGGTCCACAGCTGCTTTCGTACTGCAACGGCTATGCAATGGCTAAGTGGTTTGTGAGACCCTATGGCTCGCAAACACATACTGTTCGGTGATGAGCGCTAAAATATTTACTATCTCGAACTTAGAGAACACATTTGCCAACCTCTGGTCATAAGCACATAGCACCATGATCTTTTAAGGTGTACCTTAAGATCACAGGAGCAAGTTGTCGGGCTGATCCAAACTCTTACATTTTCTACCCATGTGTTACAAAACTTCTAAGGAAACAGGGGAACAAATTTCTGATTCATAGCAAGTGGCACTATTCTGGTTTCCATTACAATCTGAATGCTAGTCAAGAGGACAGAAATGATAGATCAAGAGGAAATACACAATGAAAGATCCTGAATTATGAAAGAACACATTTCAGAATTATACTCTGCTGCCTTAGTGGAATTTAGAAAAAAAAATTTTGTAATGTTTTACCAAAAAATTATTGTACCACTTCTGGATTCATTTTGAGAAGTGAGTAATTTAGCTACAATTTATCTTTAAAATGTTTGTATTCATCCATTCAAATATAATAAATACATAGAAATAATCAGCCCAAATGTTGTCCTGGCATACACTGGAAGGATTACAGCCGTGTGGGGAAAAAGGGTGCAAGTCTAGGGTGGGATGTTGTTAGAATTAACCCCTACTCCCCAGCATCACCCTTCAGAAGTTCCAAGTGCTGGAAGTAAATATCCAAGCTTCCTCCCAAGTGTGATGAGCATACATTGCGGGTCATTCATTTTCTTCTTCTAATATAGTGGTACTCATACTTTCAGGGCTGAGAAAGAAAATCTGCTTAGGAATAGCAAACATGGCAGGTTTTGGCTGTTAATCTTTTGTGGCAAAGAAGGTTAAGAGAAGCAAAGTAATTTCCTTTTTTTTTTTTTTTAAATTTTTATTTGAGATGGGAGTCTCACCCAGTTGCCCAGGCTGGAGTGCAGTGGCACAATCTGGGCTCACTGCATGCCTCCCGGGTTCAAGTGATTCTCCTGCCTCAGCCTCCCGAGTAGCTGGGATTACAGGCACCTGCCACCACACCAGGCTACTTTTTGTATTTTTAGTAGAGATGGGGTTTCACCATGTTGGCCAGGCTGGTCTCCAACTCCTGACCTCAGGTGATCCACCTGCCTTGGCCTCCCAAAGTGCTGGGATTACAGGTGTGAGCCACCGACCCCGGCCCGCAAGGTGATTTCTGTGCAACACAGAAAACTGATGCAACAATACTCCTAGGCAGAATGAAGCAATTAAGTAAAACATTTACCTAGCTCCTGAGCCTTTCAAGTTGCTTAAACAGGCACCCACTCAAAAGATTAGATTATAAAAATATAATGCTTGCAAGATTGTAAGTAAGCTCCCCCCTTTTTTATCATCAGACCAGGTGCACCAAGACCATTTATTTGGTTATGTCTTTACTGATGGTTCTGTCAAACTATAACTCCAGAATTATAAGGTTGCCTCTGATTACAGAAGTGTCAAATTAGCTTTAAGACAATTTTACTTTTCTTTAAAGATACAGCATTTAAAAAATACTCCAAATTGAGTTATGCGAAAGAGTCTAACACTTGTGCGTGTAACTTGTTACAAAATTCCCAGAAAATCTAAGAGCCACACACATTTTTTTCCCTCCAGAAACAGCTTGCATTTATAAACAATATATATCACTTGCTGACATCAAGACCCCTAAATTTGGTACAAAAGCCAAGAAAAAAACTCCACGAATTTTCATCTTGCATAGACACAATGAGGTATTAAAAATGCTTCTCCAAGTCCTTTCAAAGACTTGTTAGTTCATGGTACATCTTGCAGTTAGTTCTGAGCTCTGGATTTCAGAATCATGTCACACTAACAGCATTTACTACCAACCTTCCCTATTAACTTGATTCAACTACAATTACCTCTTTGCTTTTCTGCTTTTATCAAGGAGGATGTTGCCAGTCTGCATCGAACAGAGCACTTCTTTCAGAGCTCTTAGAACCTTGCTCTAAGTCCATCTCAGGTGTGAGCGGCTGACAATAATACCACTAGTGTTTAAACTGGAAGGTAGGAAGTTCTTGCTCCCAAAGCACTTAGCGCGGTGCCCAGCAAACACTAGCTTCTCCCAAACACATCCTCTGACCACACTGTCATCTCAACTCCTGCAGGTATGCCATGTTTTCAACATGTTTCTTTTCTGAAAGTGTAGTAATAAAGTGTAGTCATAATTTAAATTTTAAAAACCTACATTGCTCTAGCTGACTGGCATCAGTATATGAATCGGCTTTGCAGATGCTACATAAGAAAGCAGAAATGGGTTGTCTTGACACATTTTTTACTCCAATTCCCATCTTTTTCTCCCAAGGAATACAGGCTATAAAGCTCCAAATATTACCACACACATTACAAGAGCCCACAGGTATCCATCCACTGAAACCAAGGACTGCGCAGGTGAAGTCATTTAATATTTTGTTTTGCTAGATTTGGAAGCCTCCAGGCAATGGTGTTGTGCTGCAAACGGAAAATATATTTGAAGGGCATCTGCTAACAAGTAAACCATCTGTATGTAATCCATTCTATTTTCTATTCCATTTCAGATTTAGTTTTAATAAAGTAATACAAATCATTTAAAGAAAAAACCTTTAATTTAAAATTCTGATCTATGCATAAAATTCATTTTTATATCACGGTTAAATTTAGTACAAACTATAAAAATGTTAACACTGAAGTTTTCAACAGAAGTCTATTAAGATGCCTTAGAAAAATTAAACAACAGCAAGTCATTTACTGCTATGAGGTTAATACATAAAGAAACATTCACACATTTTACTGAAATTTTCAGCAAATAACTTTAGCCATAATACTTATAAGTTCAAAAGTTGTGTGTGGCTCTACAGCAATTATAATTTGCAATGAAAACAATAAGCCAAATCTTTTTGAGCTAATCAGAACAATCCTAGCTACAAAATTGGCTGAAATTTGCAAACCTTAAAAAGAACACCAATTGTGAATGGAATAGGTATCATAACTTAGCTTACAGTGGAAGATGGTAAAAACTCGATGCTTAAGACTGAATTGCACAAGGAAAATATTAGGGGAAAAAACACTCAGCTATTACTGATAGCTATTACTTTAAAAAAATATTAGATCATTCTTATAGTAAAAACATGAAATGAATCCAAGCCAGACAGTACTGAGTTTTTACACAAGCCTCTTTTGTATTCAATGTTGTTTATTGAGGAGTGAATAAGAGACTACTGCCAGACATGCCAATGACACTTCACATTCAAGGGCTGGAAGCTGGAAAGCTTCCCGACTGAGTCACTGTATAAGCCTTCTGGGAAAAAGAACCAAAGTGACATCAAATATGCCATCTTCATGCTTGTTGTCTGTCATCAGTTTTTTTCAACTTTTGGGTCTAGTGGTTTGCTGGGTAGTAGGCTTCTTTCTACCCTACAGAAAGACTCACACTCCAATTAACAATGAACACTGAGTGCAGAGCAATCTGTGTGAACACACACCTACGCTGAGTAACTGTTCTTAAAGCTGTTTTTCCTTAAATTTCCTTACGTCTAACGAGAAAAATTAATTTGATTTCCCTTTCCCCTTCAGGTGGGTGGGTTATACCAATAGAAAAATACTCTTCAGTGCTACTGCAGGGCTTCCAGGAACTCCTTCACTGGTCTGGTAGAAATCCATGGAAACTCCATTCTGCAACACAGCGCTGCTCTTCCTGCTCATGGCTCTCCAGAATGGCCTACACACAACACTACCGCTCTCTTTTGCTCAAAAACAAAACAAAGAAACCTAAACGAAAGGGTAAGCGTTTATTTGGAGTTAGTTTTCCGGTGGGTGACATTAAGGCCCTTCACGCAGAGTTCAGGAGCTCCTGAATGGCGGCCTGCTGCTCAGGACTGAGCTGTGCTATGCACTCAGTCCACAGTCCTCCAGAAGTCTAGGGAAAGAAACATGTTCAGAGACTTAGACATGGCAAAATGCTCATTTGGAAGGATTTTAATCATCATCATAGGTAGACTGTAATAATGCCAAAATACCTTCTCCCTAGGTAGTTTATTTTGATGAGTATCATTGTAAAAGCAAGAAATCTGTTCATTTTTTTAAAGTTCATTTCATTTACAGTAAGGTTTCTTCATTTTTGCATTGATAAAGCTACACAAAGCAGGTAACATCTTAAAGTAACCCATATACCACATGAATATAGGAAGTAAAAATCATCTATAAAGTTTCTTGGCAGGTGCCAAGTTATTATTACATCTCAGTTTTTTTTCTTCAGATAGGCAGAAAAACTACACATAATAAGCTTGTGTTAAGCACCAACTGGTAGGCTCAAAAGGTCCTAAGCTGAAGGTTTTAATTCTAATAAATAATAAGAACATATGGATGGATTACATTAAGTATAATCCATTTGAGGCTTACAGACAAGAGACTATGAAAATATAAAAATAAAATTCCCTTAGCTATTAGATTTCTAGTTTCTTCTCATAGAGGAATATAAAGACAAAAAGGCTTTATCTCCCCTTTCCCAATTCAACCAAATCAGCTTACCTGTACTTGGCGAACGACATTGGCCAGACGTTTGGCACAAGGATCTTCATGTTTAATTGCCTCATGCATTTCTCCTTCCGCAATTATACTAAATATTTTGGGCAGATTGGTATTGTTTGGGCCAAGAACAATTGGATGATTACTGACAAACAAGAAGAAAACCTTAGTAAGTGAAATTTATAAGGAGAAATATGATTATGTGTTCACTAAGAAAACCAGCCATTCTTACATATGAACTCTTTAGTTTCTTCCTAAATAAGAAAAAAAAAAAAAATACTGGACTCATCTCTCAGGATTGTTTTAAGGGCCAAACACAACAGAATGCTCCAAATACCTTATAAATAATTTGTGATGTCTTAAAAAAATGTATTGTATTACTAAGTTTCTTAACACAAATTTTATTTTGCTACTACAAAATTGCTTCTAAAATAACTCTGAAGTTCAAAAAAATTATATAAACATTTCAAGAACAAACTGGGAAATAAACTCAGGCAAGTTTAACAGGAAAAAACCTAACAGTGAATTTAAGAATTCTAGTCTTTGTCACTAAGAGAATTTCAGAGTAGTCGTTTTCAAGGGAGATGATCAAATAGCATAATTAAGACCTGGTCATTTCAGATGCAGGAGCAGGTCAGGAGCACATAGTCTGCAGGATGGCTGTTACATTCCTTAATGATGTACTCAGTGGAAGACTCAAACCCATTTCTTATGTGAACTTAAACTTAAAACAAGCATGGAGAATATGCCTGTTGGCCTATTGCTACAAACTCCACTGGTTGTAGCCCTTAAATTTATTCATAACCTAAAAATAATAATCAATAGTGACAGAGCTTAGATCTGATTATATTTGGGGGGAACTTGGACTTAGAAAACAGACACTAAACAACATGCCCTTAGGCCAGGTTTGGTGGCTCATGCCTGTAATCCCAGCACTTTGGGAGGCTGAGGTGGGAGAATATCTTGAGGCCAAGAGTTTGAGACCTGCCTGGGCAAAACAGTTAAGACCTTGTCACTACCAAAAAAATTTAAAAATACAGAAATAAATAATTAAAGTGCCTCATCTGTTGAATCTAATTTCATAAAGAATAACTCAAAATTAGACCTTATTATAAGGGCAATGTTAACCGTGATATGGTTTCTTAATATGACTTATAAAGACAGCACTGTTATAAACCTATCCAACTGAGGACTGTGCAGAGATCATCGGTTAAACCTTAAAAGACTGATGTTAAACAAGAAAAATCAGGAAGCACTGTGGAGGGGAAGGAAATAAGATCACAGTCTGCTTTCTTACCTTTCAATCAGGTCACACAGATAATTGAAAGTCTGAACAGCTTCTTCTTTATCTTCATGTAGTGGAAGCCAAGACAACCAGTGTGGAAGGACCTCTTCAACATTTACACAGTCAGGCTTGAACTTCATGATTTTCCCTACTGCTGAGATGCAGTTCTCTGTAGCATTGACATTTTCTTTGGTCTTAGAATCCGCAGACTGAATAACTCTTACCAGCAGGGGAAGTGCTTCTAAAATAAGCATTTCAAAGAAGTTCAGCTAAAATCTCACATTTTCATGCAAATGAATATACATATTTTTGTTTTTGGTCCAGATATTGATTATGGTAAAGAAATGTTAAAATGTATGGCAAGTGTTGTCTTCTTGGCTATGTCATTACAGAATGGTAACAGGGGGGACTGCCACAGCATGGACAGGAGCACTAGTCCTCTACTAACTTAGAGACCCAGAGAGATTAGTGGCCTCCAGATTTACAGTACTCACCACATCACGCGAGGGTACTTCAGCTTTAAAAGCTGCTTAACTATATTCCCCAATAAGTTTTAAAAGTCCTACTCTGCCAGGCATGGTGGCTCATGCCTCTAATTCCAGCACTTTGGGAGGCTGAGGTGGGCCGATCACAAGGTCAGGAGATCGAGACCATCCTGGCTAACACGGTGAAACCCCGTCTCTACTAAAAACAGAAAAAATTAGCCAGCTGTGGTGGCGGGTGCCTGTAGTCCCAGCTACTCGGGAGGCTGAAGCAGGAGAACTGCTTGAACCCGGGAGGCAGAGGTTGCAGTGAGCCGAGATTGCGCCACTGCACTCCAGGCTGGATGACAGAGCAAGACTCCGTCTCAATTAAAAAAAAAAAAAAAATTCCTATTCTAAGGTGATTGTATATCACCAAAACGCAAAGAGAAATGCACCCCGGAAGGCTGGGGGCAGGGGATGCCTTTGATTCTATTTCTATGAGAATAAATCATATCTTTTTATCATCTAAAATCCTAAATGCTACAGATGAGATGTTTGAAAACAGACTACAGCAGAAATAGGCAAATAATGTTTGGGAGTGTGGTAAAGAGTAAAGTAGGGATACACAGGATGTCTGGAATGCACGTAACTGAATAAGCAAAGGTACCTGTACAAAAAGGGCGATAATTATCTCCACCATACTGTGCCATGACTCCCAGGCCATATGCAGCTGCTTGCCTGACTTCTGGGCTGTTGTCACATACATATTGGAGCATTGGTCTTAGGAAATATTCTGCATATTTAAATGAGGCTGGACTACAGTGTTCTATGACATCATCAAAGATGCATAATCCCCATTGTCTGTCTGGCCATGGTCTATGTGGACACTACAAAAGAAATTCTCTTTTAAGCTTCAAATACTGGTGTACACAAAGAATGTAAAGAAATATTCACTATAGACTATCTGCTTACATTGATATTCCTGATATAGGCAAAAGAAAAAAGAAAACATAGTAACAACCACTTCTTGTGACCAATGATATTCAATCAAATACACAGATTTAATAAAATTTAGGTTTCAAAGACATGTGTGATTTGTTACAGAACTCTACAATCTGACACTATCACACAGAAGAACTGACAGTGGCAGCACTGTATATAAATCTACTTTCTAAAAAAGATAATGGTAATGCTACATTAAAAAAATACAATAATAATAAAAGCTGCAAAGATCTTAACATATAGCATTTATTCAACAGGCTAAGTCATGTGTGCCTGAATCTTTTTAAAAATGTAATGTACTATTTAATATAATAAAATGCAAAATTGAAAGCCAAAAAGAAAAATTCCAAATATCTGATGACAGCTGCTAATTTATAATATATTTTTAAAAAACCCAATACACGGCTGGGTGCGGTGGCTCACGCCTGTAATCCCAGCACTTTGGGAGGCCAAGGCGGGCGGATCACAAGGTCAGGAGTTTGAGACCGGTCTGGCCGATACGATGAAACCCCGTCTCTACTAAAAACCAACAAAAAAACACAACTAAGGATACAAAAAAAAAACCCCCCAAAAACTGAATAGGCCATTATATGATGTGTTGATGTAGGCCCATAAATGGAAACACATGTATCTACTACCGTGATGGGGGGTGTTAATGGTGCTGAGGCCATACATGCATGGGGGCACAGGCACGTGGGAAATCTCTGTACCTCCTGTTCAATTTGGTTGTAAATCTAAAACTGCTTTAAAATAGGAAGTCTAGAGCTGGGAGCAGTGGCTCATGCCTATAATCCTAGCACTTCGGGAGGCCAAGGTGGGTGGATCACGAGGTCAGGAGTTGGTGACCAGCCTGGTCAACATGGTGAAACCCCATCTCTACTAAAAATACAAAAAATTCGCTGGGCGTGGTGGCGTGCGCCTGTAATCCCAGCTACTCGGGAGGTGGAGGCAGGAGAAGTGCTTGAACCCAGAAGTCGGAGGCTGCAGTGAGCTGAGATCGCGCCACTGCACTCCAGCCTGGGCGACAGAGCAAGACTCTATCTTGTGAAAAACAAATAAACAAAAGTCTATAAAACATTTTTTAAAACATCAAATATATGGGTGAGAGAAGGTTTAAAAAAAAATATATATATATATATATATATATATATATATATATATATGCCCATTATCCATAATCCATGATTGCTGGTAGTACATAACAAAGATAATTGAACTATCTATGGTCCACTAAAAAAGAAGTAACCATTCTGTTTCCTTTTATTAATTTAGGAGGGCATATATAATCTGAAATAATAAAAAAAAAATCACTTGTATGTCTTTCAGATGTGTTAGAACTGAATTGGCCTATGGAAAACTAAGGTAGGAATCTTCAAGCATACAATGAATGAGAAAATATCCAGGGTAATGCAGTCAACCTGATAAAATCAAAGATGTACAATGGAAACAATCATTTCTGAGACCCATTTTAACTTCAAGCATTAGATTTTATGCTGCAATGAAAACAATTCTAGGTTAACTATCCAAAACAACTACTAAGAAAGGTAACACTTACAATGAGGTTGACAATTAACGGAAGCAGCTGTTCAAACCATGGTAATACCTTTTCTTTGTAGCTACTGAATATTGAATGTAAAATATCTGACACTTTGGTCAGAATATAAACATCATTATCATCCTAGAAAAAAAAACACACACATACATACACACCCATATGGATTAAAAAGTGTATTTTCTATCATCAATAGTAACATTTATAAAAACCTTAAAAAATGCAGAAAATCAATTTCTCATTCCTGAATTAAGGGTAAATCATGAGTCTAGAGACTGAAGTCAAGGGTGGGTTATCATGTCTCTTACTAATCAAAGGCCAGTCTTACTTGGAAAGACAAAGGTGTGTGGCAAGAACTGTATTTACTGCAAAGATTTTCCTCAGAACATAATTAAAATAGATGGGTTGAAAAATTATCTCTAATTTCTACATTCTGAAATGAAGGTGTTTTTACTATTTTTACTTTGTTTTCAGCAGAATAATCCTCATTTCGGGGTGGATGGTGGGGAGAATGGGGTCTCGCTGTTAGTGGCAATTTGGGCCTACAAGCATGTGGGCACCTTCAGGAAGCTGGTACTACCTACATGGTAGCACTGGCCCACCAAGCGGCCACAGATGAGATGCTGGACTCTAAACACACAATGAAGTATGCTTGACAGTCCTAGGTGGTTTGATGAGAGAACTAAGTAACCTGGTGAAAAAGGCCCCAGATGGTCAATAGTGTGACTCTGGGCAATCATTTCACACTGGAATTTTAGGTTACTCATCTTTAAAACAGTGAAAGCACCACAAAATACAAATGGTTGTTGTGATCAGTATGTAAATGAACTAGGAAAACCTCAAGGTGTTTTGCTGAGTGAGGTATTACAACAAAATGCACATAGCACCAAAAGACATATCAGTTTAATTTCAGATTACTCATTCATAAATTAAGAGGGGAAATATATCCAATTCCTCTGCTAAAGACTGATAATTACATCAGAATGACAAGTCACATAAATCAGAAACTGAGGCATTTACAAGTCTTTCAGATGCAAGTGGTCATGGAGGTAAGTTCCAAAGGGAAAAATTTACCTCATCTTGTAGTGACTCTTCGACCTGTTCATCATAGTCTTCATCTTGTCTTTTAACTAAAACACACCCAAATAAATGTTTTTAAATGATCACCAAAATGGTCAAGGATTGTATTCAGAAATAAAAGCATGGAAAACTTACCTTGTCGTAATTCTTGATTTTTAAAATGTTCTTCAAGCTTTGCTTTCAATATACCTCCTAGTTCTTCAAAGTGTTCATTATTAAGGCATCCATCTCCCATTACTTCAATGCACTAATGAGGTTGAGAAAAGAAAACAATCCATAAGATTAGGGGTGTTGAAAGTCTAAAGTTAAACTTCACTAAGAATCATACGGAAAAATGAACACAGTTCAGTATCCTGGAAGATTAGTTATTTACATATGCTTAGCTTGTATTTGTTAGAATGACAGCATTGTAGAGATTGGAGTTAGAAAAAAACATTTTCTTTTAAACATTACTGAGCACACCTAGGTGCCAGGCATCATGCCAGGTACTGACGATTCAAAGATGGAACACACACATGCATACACACACACCAGCTCCTAAGGAACACAACTGCTATATCCATACTCGGTACACACAACATACAAGAACACTGAAGGAAGGGTATTAGAGGTAGAAGAAATAATATAGGCAAAGGTATGGAAGCATGCTTTCTTCGGAAAAACAGAAGGAATTCTGAATTACAAGAGTGTAAATAAGGATACATAAAGATGCTGAGAAATTGTAAATCATCTTCAATCAAGATTGGAGCAAACTACAAGGTGTGCAAAATGGGATGACACTGTATGAGAAAGGAAGTGACTCAATGAAGAGCAAGGCAGTGCTTGAGGAAAGCAGAACGAACTGAGAGCAAAAGAAAGGAGAGATCTGGAGCAGACCAAGGGGGCTATTTCAACGGCATGAAAAAGAGATGGGGCAATGAAAAAAAAACAGAGAGGAACTGAGGAAAGTAGAAAGAACAGAAACTAGAGATGATACCCAAGCTTCTGTAGTTGGATTATTAAGTACAAGACTAAAATACTATTCAGAATTTCTTCTCTTTTTCCAAAGAATGCATGCTTTCGTGCCGTTGTCTGTATCATTCCCTCTACCTATACTGCCCTTCCAAGGCAAATTTACCCTCTTTAAAAGAAACATAATAATACCAAAATATTAAAACAAAAAATTTAACATTTTTATTTTTTAAAAAATCATACACTACAGCATATACAAATTTATTTAGCTGGCCTACACCTGTAATCCCAGCACTCTGGGAGGCCGAGGAGGATCACCTGAGGCCAGGAGATAGAGACCAGCCTGGGGAACATCTACCAAAAATACGAAAAGTAGCAGGTGTGGTGGCACATCCCTGTAATCCCGACTACTTGGAAGGATGACGCATGAGAATTGCCTGAACCCAGGAGGCGAAGGTTCAAGTGAGCTGCGACTGTGCCACTGCACTCCAGCCTGGGTAACAGAGTAATACTCTGTCTCAAAAAAAATTTTTTTTAAACTTTTAGCAAGACTAATAAATGAACATACTACCTTATACATATTTTTTAAGAGAAAAATATTCACCTTTGCAAAAGAATGCATTATTTCTGAGAGGACGTCTGAATCTGGTTCTGTACCAATGGCCTTAATTAGAGCATCACACATAAAATGCCACATCTGTGTGAGATACTCAGGACCACGGACTCTTGCACACTCCAGGAGAAGAGGCATGGATTCTGCTGCTGCCACTCGAACACGTTTCATTGTTAAGGAACCTCAAAAGACTGTTTATTATTTCACTTAAATGTTAAAGGGTTCAATGCATTAATAGGAGTGCTAGGCAACTTCTGTTTATCTAAGATATCCAAGAGCTTGTGTTAAATATAAAGCATGTATAAAAATAGAAAAGACATACCTCCCGTCTCCTGTCACCTATAATAGTGGCAGGAATAAGTCCAGCAGCAGTGAAGGGCTGCCTACTGCTCAAATGTAAACCAAAATACAAAAATGACTATGAAAGGACCCATGACCATTAGCATGCCTCAAGGTGTACCCACCTGAAAACCTCAGGTAGTATGTTTCTAATAAATGCAACTGAAGCATTTCCCTGAAAAAAACTACCGAGGACCTCTTCCTATGCTGGCCTTTTCAGTTTTCAATAAAGATTAAATTGTCTTTCCCTATCTAATCTCATTTACAAAATAAGGTCTTGATAACTTCCTCTTAAAAGCAATTTCACTTTGTCCTCTGGCATCCTGGGAAGTAAGTCTTTGTGGGGTAAAAGCTGTCTTCTGTAAAGGACACCACTATAGGATATCGTAAGAGGAATGATGACAAAGGGGCTTTGGAGTCAGAGAGATCGGGGTTTGTGTCTGGGCTCTAACATTCTCTTGTGTGTAAAGACATAAAAATGTACCAGAAAATATTAATTATGACTACTATTATGTTAAGAAGGATATTGGAATGCAGATGAGGGTGGATCACCTGAGGTCAGGAGTTCGAGACCTGCCTGGCCAACGTGGTGAAAACCCGTCTCTACTAAAAACAAAAAACAAACAAACAAAAAAAACAAAAAACAAAAGTTAGCTGGGCATGGTAGCACATGTCTGTGATCCCAGCTACTCAGGAGGCTGAGGCAGAAGAATCACTTGAACTTGGGAGGTGGCGGTTGCAGTGAGCTGAGATCGTGCCACTGCACTCCAGCCTGGGCAACAGAGTGAGAGACTGTCTCAAAAGAGAATGCAGATGTACCAAGCGACGTTTCCCCCTAAAGGTGCTATCCACATTGGAAATGGAGGATTCTCACTGCTACAGAAAGTTGACTATCTATCGCTGGTTCTCTAATCTATTAAGACAGGTCTTTGCCAGGCACAGTGGCTCACGCCTTTAATCCCGTAACTTTGTGGGGCCAAGGCAGGAGGATTGCTTGAGCCTAGGAGTTTGAGACCAGCCTGGGCAACACAGGGAGACCTTATCTCTACAAAATAATAATAAAAATATAGCTGGGCACGGTGTTGTGCACGTAGGTCCCAGCTACTTGGGAGGTTGTGGTTTCAGTGAGTCCTGATCACTCCACTGCACTCCAGCCTAGGTGACAGAGTGAGACACCATCTTTTAAAATAAAAGTCTTATTTTCTTAACGTTTACCAAAAGATATTTGGGGAAAGTAGCAACTATATATAATTGTAATCATTTGCTAATTATTTATCCTTAAATCCTTAAGTGGGCCACAGAAAGCTGACAAACAGAGGATAGGTGACATTTTCTTTTTCATCTTTTGGCACAAGTGGAAACAAAGGCACACGCAGAGGACCGAGTTTATCACCCTGAAGCACAGTTAGTGCAAATACAATCATGGTGATGTCTACTTCAGTGAACACTGTCTAATACTCCAAGAAACAACTTTACTAAATCTACACGTTTTGTATTCAAAGGTTGTAGGATATCATCGTGGAAATAAAACTTCAGTAAAGGGACCATCAGTTTGACAACCTGTTCGGTGTACTCCACAAAGCCTTCCTTTAACTCCTTAGCATAGCAAACCTGTAACCAAAGTATTGGGAGGAAATAAAGATTCATGTTAGTTTTCAAGCATTAATATTAACAAACAGCAAAATTATTAAGGACCATAGGAGGTTGTACTTTGACTAGAACTACATTTAAAGCTGCATGTAGAACTGTCAAATTAGTCTTCCAACTAAAAAGAGTATTAAAAGGGTCATGAAATGATTGTAGTATTGGTGAGTGACAAAAAGAAAAAAAAAAGGAAATTATTGTCGTATACATTGTCTTTCCAAGGCTGGAATCATTCATATTCTATTCAGCAAGTTTTAGCCAATACATCGAACAAAATGTATCACTTATTAGAGGAAAAATCATTCTAAAAGATACATCACCCCTTCCCCAACCCATCAGTTAATTGTAGCATTTACTTTGTAAATGTGTAGCAAACAGGCTTCTGTTATTTTGTATTTTTAAAAAATCATGGCTGGGCCCGCTGGCTCATGCTTGTAATCCCAGCACTTTGGGAGGCCGAGGCGGGTAGATCACGAGGTCAGGAGTTCAAGACCAGCCTGGCCAACACAGTGAAACCCCATCTCTACTAAAAATAAAAAAATTAGCCAGGCATGGTGGCGGCTGCCTGTAACGCCAGCTACTTGGGAGGCTGAGGCAGGAGAATCGCTTGAATCCAGGAGGTAGAAGTGGCACTGAGCTGGGATCGTGCCATTATACTCCAGCCTGGGTGACAGAATTAGACGGATCGCGAGGTCAGGCGTTCGAGACCAGCCAGGCCAACGTGGTGAAAACCTGCCTCTACTAAAGATAGAAAAAATTAGCCAGGCGTGGTGGTGCACGCCTGTAATTCTAGCTACTCAGAAGGCTGAGGTAGGAGAATCGCTTGAATCCAGGAGGCAGAGGTTGCAGTGAGCTGAGGTCAAGCCATTGCACTCCAGCCTGAGGGACAGAGTGAGACTCCATCTCAAAAAGCAAAAAGAAACCCGAAAAAACCTAATTGTTTCATTCTCTTCTACTACATCTAAAGATTATTTTAAGATGTTATTATTTGTATTTGCTCTCCAGTTGAGAGGGGAAAAAACCCACAAAAATCCAAAGTGTTTATAATTTATAGTTACTAAGTATTGTAGATGACAATAAGAAATATACTTTTAAATGAATTAGAACATGTAATATAAATACAAAATAAAATTGAAGCAACTTTTATTTAGATTTACTTAACTGCTAAATTTGTAATATACCATAATTTCTAAAATCTAACTTTAAAAATAAGTATTAGCCAGGTGCGGTGGCTCACGCCTGTAATCCCAGCACTTTGGGAGGCCGAGGCAGGCGGATCACCTGACGTCAGGAGTTCAAAACCAGCCTGGCCAAAAAGGTGAAACCCCATCTCTACTAAAAATACAAAAAAAAGCCGGCTGTGGTGGCAGGCGCCTGTAATCCCAGCTACTCAGGAGGCTGAGGCAGGAGAATCACTTGAACGCCGGAGATGGAGGTTGCAGTGAGTCGAGATCATGCCACTGCACTCCAGCCTGGGTGAAAAAGAGAGACTCCATCTCAAAAATAAATAAATAAAATAAAATAAAATAAAATAAAGTATTATCCTTCACTTTAAAACGCATGCTTATAAAGAAAACTAGGAACTAAATACACATACGCACACCATAAGCACCATAAGGGATAATAACTGAACATTTTGATTTTCCTGCTGTAGCTATTTTTTTACACAATTGAAATCATACCAGTTTTGTTTTACATTAAATAGCATGAACACACTTCTGTTAATTTGTTTAAAAAATATTTCATGGCCACCAACTATAGACTAAGAACAAAACAAACAAAAATCCTTCCCTTGTGTAGCTTATATTCTAAAGTCTTTGTAATGGCTGTATATTTATCATTCATCTTCCCGCTAACAGGAATTTGGGCTATTTGCTGTTTTTTGCTATTTAAAACAGCACTGATAATGAAAGGTTTATCCACATAATTTCTTTAAAATGGAAAGAAAACTTTGCTTTTTAAGGAATATATTCCTGGCTCTCCAAAGTAATTTCTTTAGCAGCTATTAAAAGCACTCATATAAAATGTATATAAATATAAGATGTAAAACAAAAGTTTAGTAAAAATAGTGCTCTCTTACCAACATCTGGCAAGCAGTTGATTTTTCTTCTAGTCCTGCAGTTTTAATACCAAAGCTTTGCTGATCTCCAAGGTTCACAAATTCCCAACCATCATCATCACTCATATTCTCCATGTCTTGGGCTATTAACGGAAAAGAAAACAAATGCATATGACAAATAATAACAAAGAGAGAACTATTACAACCGATAGGTCCTTCTAAAGACACCTACTATCTAAAAGGGCTACTTCAGGCTTAATTGAAGCCGTCTTCATTAAAGGCCCCATAACCACTGGAAGGTACTGCTGAAATTCTTTTCCAAGGATTTTGCACATTCTGGCCCATGCTGAGATCATGTAAGAGATCTGGGGAAAAAATTTAAAATTAAAAAAATAGATTAAAAACCAATGGGTAAATGTGATAAAGTCATTTCCTTATTTCATAGAAATAATGTTTATTGATACGTTTACAGTACTTAAGCAATAAGAGCATTTCTAAAGGTTATATACTTAAAAGGTTCAGAATCAATAATGAAATCCCTGTGAACTCACCCTACACTGGGATATGGACAGCAGGTGAGGCAAAAGACAAAGACCAGAACCTTGGGTATTTCTTTCTACTTTCAGTAAGTGATTATAGTTTTCTTTCTTAGCATCTGAATCACCTAAATGAAACTAATCACCTAAACAAAGCCAAACATTTCGTCAACTCCCAGTCACAAATTTTTTGAAGACAGAAATGTATTTTATCTGACTCTGTATCCCTATTGCCTGCCACTCCATTCATTAAACATTTATTAAAACCCAAGAAACAAAACATCCTTTTCCCTTAGCTGTTATAATTTTCTCGTTAAGTGGCTGAGTATATTTAAAACACCTCTTCTCCTATTACTGTGTTTACACAGACTTCATCATCTGAAATTACCTAGAGAATCTGGTTCCATTTACCATCCCTGCAACCTAGAAAGTGATTCTTATCCCAGTATCTGTCATCCACCTACCTATTTTATTTATTAAGCATGGATAGACACATGCCCCACCTCTTAATGATTTCATATGTAAAAGTCCACCCACTCTTCAGATAGGTACTGGATGTTTCTCACATGCCAGGCATGAAACTACATGCTGGCTGATACAAAGGTGAGCAACATGCCTTGTCTTTACCACCCTCCCTACTGCTTACAGTCCCCTCAGCCTCCCTACTGTCAGCAGCCTGCTAAGTATCCCTCCTGCCTGTTATCTCGGTACATACAAAACATACATGTATATTTGTATGTCATTTTGCAAAGAAAGCGAACAACAACAAAACACGCTTTCTCTGCAAAATGATATGTTTTCCTATTTAAACTAATACAGTGTGGCTATGTAAAGTCAAAATTTAATTCAACAATTATTTACGGAGTGCCTTGTTATATGTCAGGTGTTGGGAATACCATCAAGAGTATGACAAACATTTATGATGTTACTATAACACAGTGCTGGAACTGCCCACCATTGAGACTGAACAGATCAGGAAAATCTTGTAAAGGATAACAACTGTGAGCAAGCGTTAGCTGGGCGTATATACCTATGTGTGTATGTACATGTGTCGAGAGGCAGGGGTTCCTCCTAATGAAATGCCTTTGTCTGCTCATAGGCAGAGAGGCAAGCAGTGTGTCCTGAGATTCTTGGGTTCTGTATTTTCTGCCAGGGGAGGGAGGTCATGCAGACTTCAAAGGGGTAGGAGACACCTGAATGGAGATGTCTATTACATGCTGGAGAAATGAAACTTCAATTCTGAAGATCTGAAAGTTGCAAGCATACAGAGGAAACCGGAAGCCATGTCTATGAGTGACACTGCTCCATGGGAGTGAGAAGATAAGAGAGCCTTGGACAGAACTCACCAACACCAAAACTCGAGAGTCAGAGAAAGCAAGAGCAACCTACAACAGACTAGAAAAAGTGGCTTGAGAAACAGAAGGAAAATCAGTGAAGAATGTCTCTGCTAGTAGGGGTTGACAGAATGTCAAGAAACCTATCACTCCTTTTGTTTTAAATATATTGAACCGTGTGCTGTCCACAACTCATTAGCAGACCAAGGCAAACGCATTAAGACCACTTACCTGAGGATCATCATCTTCCATGTCATTGAAGTCTGTCTGGGTCTTTAACAATAGCTGCATCACATCTGATGCATCCTGCATGAACTAGAGGAAAATACGTAGAGAGACACTCGTTGCTACCAAATTTTGTTTCTTAATTAGCAAAGCGTTGCCAAAAAATTGACTACATTGCCCACATAGGTCATAACCTCCATAGATAAAACTATCATATTGAAAAATTCTCATCTATATTGTGACAGATTTAGTTCACTTTCTAGAAAAATATATTTTCCACTGAAGGGCAGTGGACTACAGTATAAAGGTACTTCTAATGGCATCAGGTGTTAGTCTATGGTTTAAGCATTTCAAGCAGTAAAACTGAATTCAAATTCAGAAAGAAAATTTTGGATTGTTTACAGAATTCACTACATAAAATTTTGTCTATGATTTTCACTTAACTCTTTGCAGTTCTGGTAATCTCCATTGTATAGACAGGCAGCGTTTTAAAGAGAAAATGAAAGCCAGATATATAGAGTATGGGACACAGAAGTATTTTATTGGTATAAAACATACCAATGTTTTAGTGGTCAGTGTCTCACAGAAACCAGTTCCAAATATAAATTAATACTGATGCTGGTTTTGAAGAAGGCAAGACAGAGGTTCCCTGATGATAATTCTGAGGGTCAGAACATGAGGGTTCAATGACAGAGAAATTTCTTTTGCATTAGCTTGAACAATTCTGAGATGTTGGCTGAGAAACACATTGGCCAATGGTCCTTGGTAATTATTTTCTGAAGATCTATATGCATAGATTTCTCTCTTAGAGAACATTTGATGCGTTTTAGATTAATAGGAAAGCAAGCGACATGTTTCCAAGTGCACATTTAAAGGGAACTAACATGGATACTGATTTCCACACACCTCCCATGAGATACAGTGTGTGTGGCCGGGAAAGGAGGAGGCATCAAGAGCACAGCTGAGCTAAAAAGAAACCTTAATATTAACAATGAAAAGACGGGCTGGGAGCGGTGGCTCACACCTGTGAGCTGATTGCTTGAGGTCAGGAGATCAAGGCTAGCCTGGCCAATATAGTGAAAGCCCACTTCTACTAAAAACACAAAAATCAGCTGGGAGAGGTGGCGCGTGCCTGTAATCCCAGCTACTTGGGAGGCTGATGCAGGAGAATTGCTTGAACCTGGGAGGCAGAGGTTGCAGTGAGCCAAGATCGTGCCACTACACTCCAGCCTGGGTGATAAGAGAGAGACTTGGTCTCAAAAACAAAACAAAACAAAAAACACCAAACCAAACAATGAAAAGATGAAGGCAGGAATTAATTTGTATATAAAACAGGAGCAATGTGAAAGGAGTAAGGAAAAAAAAACAAGCATCCAGAAAACCATTTATCAGAAGGAAAAAATCCCTCTAGTACTCTCAATGCCTCCACAGCCAAGTTATATACAGTAAATTCAACATAATAGAAATTACTTACTTTTTCCTTCCCAACAGCCAGACCAATGAGGCTAATGCATTCAATAGTTTTTCCTCTCAGAAGTCTCAGTTCTTTTTGAACCGCATTCTCAACGATGTGCTTCAGTGATGGCATAAATAAATCATAGTAGGGGACAAATTTTTCTTCTGCAGTATCTGCAACTGACGCAATGGATGTCACGACTTGTTCCAAAACTAACTTGGTGCCTTTTTGAATCAGCTAGAAGGAAGACACACAAATTATTACTTCAAAGGAAAACTGGAAGAAGTATTTAAATTTACAATTACTACTCCCTTCAAGTTCTTGAATGCTTTTCTGAAACAGCAGAATGAGACCACCTCTCCAGAAGCAGAGACTGCAGGTTTTGGAGGAAATTTTTATAAAAAGAATTTATGTTGAACTATTTATGTGAGTTTTTTTTCTGTCTTCTGTTAACACAATACCCCTTACTCATTTTTGTCTTGTCTCAAAGCACAGCTAATTCTTGAGTATAGATATGGACTCAAAATTTTTGTGTTCATCAACTTTAATGCCTACACTTCATACTCATTTTTTTCTTCACTGATTTCCTCTACTTATATTTTGTGCTGTCTTATTATGTCATAAAGAAAATTCCCTCTTTGGCCCCTTCCTTTATCTTCTAACCACCCCCTCCCCAGAAGATCCCACCAAGGAAACTTGCTGCCTTCTCCTGCATCTGTCTTGCTGAAACAGATGAGATGACCTTTTTCTCTGCACCAAAGACCTGGTGTTCTCTGACCCAGCTAGTAACAAATGCTTACTACCTATCTGCTGCTGGGCCTGTCCTGTCACCAGCAATATTTTAAAATAATTCTTCTGTAATCCCAGCACTTTGGGAGGCTGAGGAGGGCGGATCACTTGAGTCAGGAGTTCAAGACCAGCCTGGCCAACATGGTGAAACCCTGTCTCTAAAAAAACAAACAAATAAATAAATAAATAAACAAACAAATAAAAATTAGCCAGATGTGGTGGCACACCCCAGTAATCCCAGTTACTCGGGAAGCAGAGGCAGGAGACTTGCTTGAACCAGGGAGGCAGAGATTGCAGTGAGCCAAGATTGTGCCATTGCATCCCAGCTGGGCTGACTAGAGCAAGACTTCCATCTTAAAAAACAAACAAACAAACAAACAAAAAAAACAAAAAAAAAGGAAGCCAGGCATGGTGACTCACACCTGTAATCCCAACACTTTGGGAGGCCCAGGCAGGTGGATGACTTGAGGTCAGGAGTTCAAGAACAGCCTGGCCAACATGGTGAAACGCTGTCTCCACTCAAAACACAAAAATTAGCCGGGTGTGGTGGTGCACGCCTGTAATCCCAGCTACTTGGGAGGCTGAGGCAGGAGAATCGCTTGAACCTGGGAGACAGAGGTTGCGGTGAGCAGAGATTGCATTACTGCACTCCAGCCTGGGCAAGACTCCATGTCAAAATAAATTAAAGAATAAAATACAATATTTATTGACTCATATGAACCTGACCCAGTTACTACTTCAGATTTTCATAATTCCTCCCATCAACTACACCCACACTCTCAGCAGAGTTCTTTACCTTGTGTTACACATTCAACCATGTCTTCAGGAAGTTCTCTCACTTCCTGCTTCTGCATCTCAACCTCTGCTCCATGTTTAGTATGGACGGTGCTGCTGGCCTCAGAGGAATGTCTTTCCTCCTCCGCTAGGCTACCTTCTCTTCATACAACTCTTCCTCATGAACACTGTCCTCCTATCATCCCATCCCAACAACTCCTTCCACTTATCTTTAAAAACCCACATAGTGCCTCACTGCAGGAAGGAAGGGCAGGGGTACACAGGGCCTCTCACACCACAGCCACCCACCCAAACCTGTAAAGTCACGCTGGATCCATCCATTACTGATTTAACCAACCAACCTATCTGCCTTCAACTTGGTGTCCACCTCGGTCTGCCTTCGGGCACATGCATGTTTCCTTTATCATATTCTTAGTCTGCTGTCATCTGATAGTGAGCACTTGGGCCTTTGTTTTTAAGTCCTCTCTCTTTGGCTTCTGAGACATTGCATTTCTTGTTTGTCTTGCTCTCTGACCAATCACCAGTGCTATGCAAACTGTGGTTTGTTAACTATTTGCTACCAGTTCATATTAAGTATAGGCATTGAGGGCATTAGAAACTTTCACAGCAATTTGAGAGCAGGTTTATATCTTTTATTTTCTATGCCTTTCTATGCCTTCTGTTCATTTCATTTTTATAACAGTAATCCATTTTCATTGCATTTGACAATAAACTGGGCTAAAATCCTTGCTTTTCACATCTACATCTCTCATGCACTGTGCTGGACTAACATCCTTCAATTGTTTTCAGGTTGCATCCCTTACTTCAGCTGTAACTACAATCATTTTTACTTGGATACTCAAAAATGATCTTGTTTCTACAACTTCTGTGTTTCTGTCACTCTGGTTAGAATAGTCAACATTTTAAAATTTATTCTCTTTTATCTTTTTTTTTTTTTTGAAACACAATTTTGTTCTTGCTGCCCAGGTTGGAGTCAAGTGGTGCCACTTCAGCTCATTGCAAGCTCTGCTTCCCGTGTTCAAGTGATTCTCCTGTCTCAGCCTCCCGAGTAACTGGAATTACAGGTGTGTTCCACCACACTCGGCTAATTTTGTATTTTTAGGAGAGATGGGATTTCACCATGCTGGCCAGGCTGGTCTCGAACTCCTGACCTCAGGTGATCCACCTGCCTCAGCCTCCCAAAGTGCTGGGATTACAGGGGTGAGCCACCGTGCCTGCCCCTTTCATCTTTTAAAATTCAAACTGCCAGAAACAAACTGTTAATGCTTCCCATGAAATGTCTTTCAGAATCACCTCTTCCACTATTACTATCTAAGCTTCCTGGACAATGACAGTATGATGGTCTTGCCTTAAATCTTCTCTTTTTTGTGTATGCCTCACCCAATGCTACTACACTAATTTCTTACCATATGATGATTTCCTGCAGCATTTAAGAACATAGAATGGTTTTTCACACTTTACATAAATCAGAGTTCAAAAATTTCTCTGCCTTATTTTCAGGGTGATCCATATACTGATTTTACCTGACCTTTAGCTGTATCTTTCCCAATTTCGGTTATCAGCCCACATTTTGGTCAAATCTGAATTTTTCTACTCATCACTCCACAACTCTGAACATCCTCCTTGGTTTTTTTACTTTATATTCTTTATGGTCAGGCTGCAAGTCCCTCTTTCTCCAGTTCTTACCCATCAAATCAACCCAAATTAATCTACAAAGAGAAGGCAGCCTACAGATCTTAAAACTTACCTCTTGAAGCTTAAGTACCATAATGGAATGCAGATGTTTCACCAAATTATCCAAGTATGGAATAAGTAGTGACTTGGGACAGTCTTCAGTGAAGTTAATGAGGGCAGCAGCTGCATGGGCCTGCACACGTTGATTGCCTTGGTCTTCCATGGTCTGCAGCAGAGCTGCAATCACCTGTGAAATGAAACCAAGTGGGCATATATGGTGAAATGTCCACCCCTCTTCCTAAAGTCTGATTTGAGTGTCTGAGGACTTGTTACTTACCTTCTCATGAAATTTCTTTTGGAAACCAGGTGCAAAATCTGTAGCCATCTGTCCCACGGCATTACAGGCTGCATACCTCACTCGTGGATGCTGGAAAACGTTCCCTTTCATTAGTAAAAGCAATAAGGTTTCCACCTGAAGCTACAACACTAATCATTTTCAATCATATATTTACTGGTACTTACAGGATCCTGAAGAAAAAGTAAAACAAAATTTACTATCTCATTTAGAATTCCTTCCATTTGCTGGTGGCACCCTTCACCAATGGCAGATAAGGCCATCAATCCTGCATGCCGATATTTCCAGTCAGCTACAGAAAAAAATTACAGATGGAATACCAATTAGACACTATAAACATGTCATGCTGGTAGAGGGAGATGTAAAAAAGTTCTTATTTGGGAAAGAGTAACAAAATTTTTTTAGAAAGGGTTATATGTATATATAATGTAATATAAAAACATTTGTATATTTACTTTTTAGAAAAATGAACAGAAAAAGTGCCCAACTAGACTACTTGATTCTAAAAGTATGTATCAGGCCAGGCGCGGTGGCTCACACCTGTAATCCCAGCACTTTGGGAGCCTAAGGCAGGTGGGTCAGGAGTTCAAGACCAGCCTGGTCAACATGGTGAAACCTTGTCTCTACTAAATAATACAAAAATTAGCCAGGCGTGGTGGCAGCGGGCACCTGTAATCCCAGATACTCGGGAGGCGCAGGTTGCAGTGAGCCAAGACTGAGCCACTGCACTCCAGTCTGGGTGACAGGGCGAGACTCCGTCTCAAAACAAAAACAAACAAACAAAAAAAATCCTGTATCAATGGTGTGATCTTCATGTCTGCTTTTTAAATCTACTCTATAAAAATATTCACACAAGGTAAGCCAGAATTCCTGTAGAACAGTGTTTACATTATTATTTGTAATCAATAAAAACAATTAGCATGGAATAGGGATTGTGGAATGTATGTGGCAATTAAAAAAAAAATGAGGTAGGCTGTTATGTGGTGATACGACAAACTGTTGAGCAAAAGCTTAAAAAATATGATGTGTCCATACAGTATATTCACTTTAAAAATCCCCTCCGTATATGCATAAATGAGGTCAGAGGAAAGTCTCAGAGAGCTGTTAACAATGGTTACCTGTGAATATGAATTTAAAACCTTGCAAGTTGGCCGGGCACAGTGGCTCACGCCTGTAATCCCAGTACTTTCGGAGGCCGAGACAGGCAGATCACTTAAGGTCAGGAGTTCAAGATCAGCCTGGCCAACATACTGAAACCCCATCTCTACTAAAAATACAAAAATTAGGCCGGGTGCAGTGGCTCATGCCTGTAATCCCAGCATTTTGGGAGGCCGAGGTGGGCGGATCACTTGAGGTTAGGAGTTTGAGACCAGCCTGGCCAACATGGAGAAACTCCGTCTCTACTAAAAGTACAAAAATTCGCTGGGTGTGGTGGTATATGCCTGTAATCCCAGCTACTTGGGAGGCTGAGACAGGAGAATTGCTTGAAACTGGGAGGTGAACATTATAGTGAGCCAAGACTGCACCACTGCACTCCAGCCTGGTTGACAATGAGATTCTGTCTCAAAAAAAAAAAAAAAAAAAAAAAAAATTAGCTGGGCATGGTGGCATGTGCCTGTAGTCCTAGTTACTCAGGAGGCAAGGGCAGGAGAATCGCTTGAACCCAGCCGGTGGAGGCTGCAGTGAGCTGAGATCACATCACCCTGGGCAATAGAGTGAGACTCCACCAAAAACCAGACAAACCAACAAATTTCTAACTTAAAACGTCTGCATTTTAATTTAAGAAAAGAACACATTAATTTATAATTAAAAAAGACAAATGAAAATAAAACACATACAATAATCAACTTTGGGATTGATATATATTATAGGTACAAAGGTAACTGACCAAATAGTAGGGAAATATTCACAGAAATAAAAAAGGATGGCCGGGTATGGTAGCTCATGCCTATAATCCAAGCACTCTGGGAGGCTGAGGCAGGAGGACTGCTTGAGGCCAGGAGTTTGAGACCAGCCTGGGCAACATAGCGAAATCCCATGTCAACAACACCACCAGCAGCAACAGCAATAACAGCAACAGCTGCCCTCCAAGGCAGGTGGGCTTCCACCATCACCTCAGTCAGGGGCAAAAAAAGAAAGAAAGAGTTTCTTTTTTGATAACATTAGATAGAATTTCTTCTTTTAAAAATAAAAGATAACGGATGAAAGAAGATTATATGATTCAAACATTCTAATATTTCTTAAAAGTTCAAATAATGTCACTTTCAAATTCAAATCTAAATATTTTTGGCAAGGAAGTAAATCTGTACATTTTCTTTGGGATTGACAATTTCATGTCAATGAATTGGGTTAAATATGGATGGTAAAAAGACAAGATTAATTTTTTTTTTTTTGATGGAGTCTTGATCTGTCGCCCAGGCTGGAGTGCAGTGGCATGATCTTGGCTCACGGCAACCTCTGCCTCCTGGGCTCACGTCATTCTCCTGCCTCAGCCTCACAAGTAGCTGGGACTACAGGCGCCTGCCACCACGCCTGGCTAATTTTTTTGTTTTAGTAGAGACAGAGTTTCATCATGTTAGCCAGGATGGTCACGATCTCCTGACCTCGTGTTCCGCCTGCCTTGGCCTCCCAAAGTACTGGGATTACAGGTGTGAGCCACCATGCCTAGCCAAGATTAATTTTTAACAGTCTAAATATATCTTAGAATTTAAGCTTTAGAAAGGGCACAACTTCACTATTCTAGCATTTGAAGGACATAGCTTACGATTTTGAAGCATTTGCATAATGTGTTCCTTGATCATCGGCAGAACGAGCTTTCCACCAAGTCCACAAGCCATTCGGTCTAGAGCACTCTCGCCTGCAACTGCATTGCTAAACACATAAACAAAATTATGTATTCAATATATCTGAAATACAAAATAAATAGTAGACTCTACAGACATACGTCTAATTGTATTATTATTAAACTAAGACTGAGAAAGAATTCAAGCTGTCTTTAAATGTGGAACTGAAATTAGGGGTTTAAAAACCCTATAGCTTAGTAAAGAAAAAAAAGAGTAATTGCTTTTATCATGATCCACCATAGTTTAGAAAGTCATGTCTGAATCTTATTTTTCTTTTCTTTTCTTTTTTGAGACAGAGTCTCACTCTGTCGCCCAGGCTGAAGTGCAGTGGCGCTATCTCAGCTCACTGCAAACTCCGCCTCCTGGGTTCACGCCATTCTCCTGCCTCAGCCTCCCGAGTAGCTGGGACTACAGGCGCCCGCCACCACGCCTGGCTAATTTTTTTGTAGTTTTAGCAGAGATGGGGTTTCACCATGTTAGCCAGGATGGTCTCGATCTCCCGACCTCGTGATCCACCCGCCTCAGCCTCCCAAAGTGCTGGGATTACAGGCGTGAGCCACTGTGCCTGGCCTGAATCTTATTCTTCAAGACCATCCTCACCCCCTACCGGCTAAAAACTGTTCTCAGAAACAGCTTCTGACACTTTCAACACTCCAGTAAAAGCAGTGTTGAAAGAGCCTTGTGTATTTCATTTCCTAGAAATACAGTCTTCAAACTTGTCAATGAACAGAACATGGAAAACCGAAAAGGGTGCAGAGAATGTATCATTTTCCCCACTGAGTTTATTCACCTTTAAAGGGGTGCAAACTGCACTGCCAGAAACTATGCATAGTTATGTAAACACAATTCTACTGTTTTCTCTGAAAGCTGAAGGGATGTGGGCATAAAAGCATTTGGACTTATCCTGGCTTAGAACTGGAAGATCAGTAGTGAATTTCACATGCATTATCTTTACTGTGTAAAGACAATACTATAAAAATGAAGCTATAAATTACCTTCAGAACAGGTTTTTAGACTTAAAAAATCTCCCCTTGAAAAAATATTCATGCCCTGTTTACTCACAAATTAGAAAATCTTATTCACCTAGTCTAGAAAACAAAGTTTCTTAAACTGTATAAATTTAAGTGCCATTTACAGGGCAAATTAAAGGACAAGTAGCAGCACATTACAGTAACTGAACCAGAAAGGAAATTCAAGCTAGCCCTGGTCTTCTCTTCAGCCATTATCAGGTGTTTCCAGTGAAAGATTACTTTCATATACTTCAAAACAGTATTAAAGCCAGAAATCAGTCATTTTTAATAATGGGATTAAGTATCAAAAATGCACCATACATTCTAAAGACAAATGTCTTTAATTTTTTCTTTTATTAACCTAGTAGTTTATACTGACTCCAAGTCTTTCGGGCGAATAATTTCAGCTCCTTTTTTTTTGCGACAGAGTCTCGCTCTGTGGCCCAGGCTGGGGTGCAATGACGTGATCTCAGCTCACTGCAACCTCCGCCTCCCGGGTTCAAGAGATTCTCCTAGCTCAGCCGCCCGAGTAGCTGGGATTACAGGTGTTTGCCACCAGGCGCGGCTAACTTTTGTATTTTTAGTAGAGATGGGGTTTCAACATGTTGGTCAGGCTGGTCTCGAACTCCTGACCTCATGTGATCTGCCCGCCTCTGCCTACCAGAGTGCTGGGATTACAGGCGCGAGCCACCACACCCGGCCAATTTCAGCTTTTTTAAAGAAAAAGTGGTAGGATAATGCACTGGGAAGAATGAAAGAAATAGTAATTAACCCCAGTACATTAACTGGCTACATAACCTCAGACAAATCACTCAATCTTCAATCTCCCTTTCTGCATCTGTAATATACCTCTGGGACTACTAATAAAGTTGATTAAAGTAACAGAACTCTGAGGTGCTATGTTTCAATATACATTCATTACTACTGCACAGTGAGTACAGATTTTGGTTTACTTTTCCTGTATTCATGGGACTTCCTAAGCTGAAATAAATAAGCACAATAGTAATTCCAGTGTTACTGTCACCTGGTGTGACTTTTAATCTTTTCACCACTGGATCCTGTCTATCCTGAAGTTAAACTACTTTTTACTAGGAAAATATGATGTGTATCGCAGGGAATTTTGTTGAAACAATTATTCTAAGGGAAGTCTTTGCCTATAAAAGCATTTATCACAAAAAAGCTTCTTTATACATGTTTTAAAAGATACTCAAACTAAAAAAAAAAAAACAAACAAAAAAACCCTTGGAAATAATTTAGAGTAAGACAGTTAAAAACACAGCTACTTTATTTGCTGTTTTCATGTCATACTTTTTTAAAAAAACTTCCTTGTTTGTTGTTGTAGGTATCTTTCCATTCCTGATTACAAAATACAACTTTATGTATTAACTATTAAAGTATTTTTATGAACTTTCAAGGAACATAAATTTTATTAATATGTTATATATGAAAACTAAAGAAAATACTATCTATAAAATGTGACACAGCAATACATACAACAGCAAGGCAAAGTGCCCCATATTCCAGGCGTAAAAGTTTACCTTCAGGTTACAGGGTGCAATGGTGAAGAGATGGGCCTTGGAGCTCTAGGGCTCTCACTGCCACCCTGGACACTATGTTTGATTACCTGTCAAAATCATCATCTTCTAGTTCATCTGCATTTGCCCAGTCCTCATCTTCTTCCAAATCAACCATCATTGCTAACATCTGAGGAACTAAAGTAAACAATTATTTCACATCTGAAGACTGTGACTTTATTTTACCCATACCACTATTTATAAACAAGAATTTTAATATTTCACTTTGCCTCTAAGAGAGTAAGACAGAACAATTATTTGTCTGTGCCCCCAAAACCTGCTTTGTTAAATTTTAACCTTTTGTCATATTTGCTTTTATCTTTTCTTTAAAAAGTAACATTCATAAGTCAAACCCTCCTATGAAATTCCCAAATCCAATTACATTCTCCCCCGGTCACCAGAGGTAAGAAGCAACATCACAAAACAGATGTTTCACATTCCTCAATTGTTTTTTTCACACTTGAACTACAGATCTATATCTCTATACAAAATTACAGTACTATTTCAAGATTCGATTTTTTATATAATAAATGGTTTCATAATATATGCACCTTGGCAATTTGCTTTTTTCTCAACACATAAGCATTTCAATTTAATTAATAGCATTCCATTATATAAACATACTACCCACTGTCCAGCTGATAAACATTTTAGTTGTTTCCAATTTCTTCCTCCTATACAATTTGCTTTGATGAGATTATTACATCTTCTCTCTGACAAGCATGAGTCTAGGCATGAAATCGTTATTACTACCTTCAAATAGTACTAAAAAATTACCAAGCAAGGCCAGGCGCAGTGGCTTATGCCTATAATCCCAGCACTTTGGGAGGCCAAGGCGGGCAGATCACAAGGTCAGGAGATCGAGACCATCCTGGCTAACATGGTGAAACCCCAAATACAAAAAAATTAGCCGGGCGTGGTGGCGGACGCCTGTAATCCCAGCTACTCGGGAGGCTGAGGCAGGAGAATGGCGTGAACCTGGGAGGTGGAGCTTGTTGTGAGCCAAGATCACATGAGCCACTGCACTCCAGCCTGGGCGACAGAGTGAGACTCCATCTCAAAAAAAAAAAAAAAATAATAATAATAATTACCAAACAAGCTGTGCTCTGCACAGCTGTTGCAGAAACTATGTGAGGTTTCAGTGGAGGTCTGTATTATTTCACAAAAATGTGTGAAGTGCCCTGTGGCCGGAATAAGCGTCCTCTTGGTTCTACATCTTTCATCAACAATTGATATTGTCAAACTTTTGGGCAACTTGTATTCCACAATTACACTGGTTTTTATTGAGACTTAGCAGGGTTCATTAGATATCTCAGATCCCTCTTTTATGAATTTCCTGGCTGGGCCTGCTGGTGCACACCTGTTATCCCAGCACTTTGGGAGGCTGAGGTGGGAGGATCCCTTGAGCCCAGGAGTTCAAGATCAGCCTGGGCAACATGGTAAAACCCTATCTCTACCAAAAAACAAAAATTAGCCAGGTGTGGTGGCATGTGCCTGTAGTCCCAGCTACCTGGGAGGCTGCAGTGAGCTGAGATCACGTCACTGCACTCTAGCCTGGGTGACAGAGCGAGACCCCGTCTTAAACAAAAAAAGCAATGAATTTCCTCTTCTCAGCCTTTGTGTATTCTCTAGATAACAAAACTGTTGATTGTGTGCACTGTAATTATTTTCTTCCAGTCTGTGGCTTTTCAGTTCGTTTATGGTATATCTGATTGGTCAAAAAACTGTTTTAACATTTACAAATTTGGCAATGTTTACATCAATGGTTTGTGATTCAGTCTTAAAATGCTTCAGTCTTAAAATGCAGTCTTAATCTACTATTAAGCATTACTTATAAAATGTATCTGTAATATTTAGTTCTTAATTTAATTTTTTTAACTAGTTCTAGTGTGCAAGGTGATATTCAGGTCTTCAGTAGAACCCAAATTATTTTTTTTAATAAGCTGTCTAGAGTTGAAATTTTTTCTCCATAGAAATAACCAGTTATATTCTCAACTCTTAAGTGGGAGCTGAGCTATGAGGATGCAAAGGCATAATAATGATACAATGGACTTTGGGGACTCAGGGGAAAGGTGGGGAGGGGAGTGAGGGATAAAAGACTAAACACTGGGTACAGCGTACACTGCTCCCGTCATGGATGCACCAAAATCACAAAAATCACCACTAAACCAAACACCACCTGTTCCCCATAAACCTATTTAAAAAAAAAAAAAAAAAGAATGAACCAGTTATTCCAGCAACTTTTTTTTTTTTTTGAGACAGGGTCTCGCTCTGTCACCCAGGCTGGAGTGCAATGGTGTGATCTTGGCTCACCGCAGCTTTGACCTCTTGGGCTCCAGCAATCCTCCATCTCAGTCTCCTGAGTAGCTGGAATCACAGGCGTGTGCCACCATGCCCGACTAATTTTTGTATTTTTGGCAGAGACAGGGTTTTGTCACGTTGCCCAGGCTGGTCTCAAACTCAGGAGGACACGCGATTTGCCCACCTTGGCTTTCCAAAGTGCTGGGATTACAGGCCTGAGCCAGTATGTGGGGTCCTAAGAACTTTCGATCAATTATCTTTTTAAAAATGGCTTTGTTCCCAGGTGAGTGGATCCTCTCCTACACTCTATCCTTTGTTCCATCCAATCCATTGTCAACACCCGCATCATCAATGCATTCTAAATTCACAGAGTTGATGGGGCAAGATCTCCACTTTATGTGTCAAAATTGTCTTGGCTACTCCAGGCCCTATGTTCTTTCAGAAGAATTTCAGGATTGTTCTATCATAACCCTAGATTAATTTGAGAACTGACACTTCGTTCTTCTATTAGTCTTTCAATATGTTATTCAACATTCTCCATATAAGTCTTATATACCTTTTGATTTATTCCCAGTTACAACTCATGCCTATAAAATTTTCTAAGTGATTACTACATATAATGGAACACTTACAATAAAATGCTCTCATATCTAAGGATCTTGCTTAACCCTTTGATTAGCAGTTTATCTGTTTAGTCTTTAAAATTTTTTGTAGACGATAACCTCATAGCCTACAAATAAGCAATACTTTTGTTTCTAATTCTTTTTTTTTGAGACAAGTTTCGCTCTTGTTGCCCAAGCTGAAGTGCAATGGTGCAATCTGGGATCACTGCAATCTCCGCCTCCTGGATTCAAGCAATTCTCCTGCCTCAGACTCCTGAGTAGCTGGGATTATAGGCGTGCACCATCACACCTAGCTAATTTTTTGTGTTTTTAGTAGAAACGGGGTTTTAGCATGTTAGCCAGGCTGGTCTCGAACTCCTGACCTCAGGTGATCTGCCTGCCTCAGCCTCCCGAAGTCCTGGGATTACAGGCATGAGTCACCGCACCCGGCCATCATTTCTAATTCTTATAACTTATTTTTATCTCTTAATGCATCAGCTGGGGCAGTCAGTACAACACGAACAGTGATAAAGGAGATATTTTTCTTGTTCCTGACTTTAATGGGAATGTTTCTAAAATTCCAACCACTACCTCAGTGTAAGACAAAAGGTAGGTACCACTACGAAATAAATCTGGTGATGTATTTACCCTCTAAATTAAGTGTTCAAGTACTCATTAGCTCATTAAGAAATGGCTAGGCCAGAAAATGATCAGGTTAGTTCTCAAGTCCTTATCCCAGCACAATGAAACTTTAAAGTAGTATTTCCATAGCACAATAGCCATTTAAGTTTCTGCTGCAATGAGGGTCTATAAAACAAAAGCAATGTAATATAGTGAACAGAGCCACGACTAGAGTGTTAGACCTTGTTCTAATCCTATCTTCACTGGTAACACACATTATTTTGGTTTGCAGTTCGCTACTGTATATCTATATATCCCTGCTTAATTGTTTTTGACTGTATTAACTGTGCCCAATATTTAACATATAAATGATAGAATCTGTCACGGTTCACTCTAGAAATGTTATTTTTAACACCAGATTTCAGGGTGCCTGCAAAGTCTTAAAGGCATAATCACAATGTGGGGGTCCACGCTTGCATGTATTGAGATGCATTTTCCCAAATTCATCTGATTCTAAAAGGATATTCATTATATTCTCAACAATCTGAGAAATTACACAACCCTCAGCAAATTTATCCAAAAATTTGGCCACATTACACATAAACTATCTGAAGACTGTTGACTTACTAGTCTGTGCAACAATATTGGTATGTTTTCTTAACATAGCAGCTGCAGTCTCAGAGAGGGTGACAATCACTTCAAGGGCAAGCTGGCGTTGCATATTGTTGAGGCTAGTGTCTCCACACAACTACAAAGAAGACATATTTGTATACATTTAATAGTTTAGATTAGTCCCTGCAAATAACAAACAGAACGTTTACTAACGTACTTAATTTACCTTTAGACTTAGCTGTAGAGTTGCTTCCAAGTGAGGACGCAAATACTTTGGAACAGTATCTGCAATCTCAACAAGGGATTTTAGGACAGAATCATCATTCTGGTAGCACGAGTCATTTACAGCCTAGAAAAGATGAAATAGAAAGTCTGTGTTGAAGATTCACTTTACGATGCCTCCTTAGCCAAAACATTCCTAAGATGCTGACAATAGAGAAATATTACTAAACTATTTTTCACTAAGTAATTTAGCAATCTATATTATGCAAATGTTCTACCTGCAGGCACATATATACCTTCCTTTCAATGGATGTTAACCAAAACATACAAA
Organism: Theropithecus gelada; assembly: GCF_003255815.1. Classification (NCBI taxonomy): domain Eukaryota; kingdom Metazoa; phylum Chordata; class Mammalia; order Primates; family Cercopithecidae; genus Theropithecus; species Theropithecus gelada. The sequence goes on along the minus strand of NC_037685.1, from coordinate 37,116,298 downwards.
ACAGACTTACATTTAAGTCAAAATGAAAATCAGTGAAACTATAATAACCATTACAATACTTAAGGCTGCCAAGGAATTACTTTTTTATAACCAGGAGTCCCTTTCCTTTGTCCTTTTATTTTTTCAGCAATAAAGTCTCGCTCTGTCGCCCAGGCTGGAGTATGGTGGCACGACCACAGCTCACAGTACCCTCCAACTCTTGTGCCTCAGACTCCTGAGTAGCCAGGACCACATGTGTGGCCATGACACTCAGCTCTTCTGTCCTTTCTTATATCCATGTCCTAGTTGTTTTCATACGCACAGTAAGTACTAGAACCTATAAAGTGTCCAATATTACCCATTTTATTTATCTTGGATGTTAAGTCTGGTCACTGTGGTATTAAAGTATGCATTTTGTGTTTATCATTATCAATTTCAGAATAACAACTCTTAAAAGTTGTGGTAAACATTTTAACTTACTCTAAATCCAGAGGAAGAAAACCGGGATTAGATTTCAAAAGTAACTAGAGATTTCAGATAATAAACTACTAAAGCAATAATATGTTATAGTTAATGTTCTGTCACAAAACTATCTTTTAATTGTGATAGCATGGGGAGAGAAGTTTCACTAAATCCTTTAAATAAACCTTTATCATGTGGAAACCTTCAATTTTAGCTCCTCTAAATCCTCTGTAACTCAGTGGTTCTCAAGGGGAATGGTTTTCCACCCAGGAGATATTTCCTGATGGTCACACGGTTGAGGATGGGCAAAGGCCATGGATACTAAATGTCCTGACCTGAGACACAAGCACAAGGGACTTACATGATCTTCTCATTATGCATTTCACATTTGTACAAACCCCAGACATTTATAAAAAGGAAAAACTCTTTATAGTGATCTGAACCTAGAGCCTAACTCACCAATTATGTTTTGTCTGCTTTCAACAACTGTTATCCCCCCGCAATGTAACTACTGTATCAATCAAGAATGGATACATACAGGTGGAACATCCCAAATCCAAAATGCTCTGAAATCCTCAACTTTTTGAACACAGACACGTCACTCAAAGGAAATGCGCATTTGAGTATTTCGGATTTCTGACTTGAGATGCTCAACTGGTAAGTATAACACAAACACAGTGTTTCAAAATTTGAAAAAATTTTGAGATCCGAAACACTTCTATTCCCAAGTATTCTGAATAAGAGAGACTCACTCTCTACATTGCTTTGTTCAGAACCTTACTATTTTAGGAAATCTTATCACCAATTCTAATGGGAACTGTGGTGTTTGACTTACCAATATCTTTGTTATCAGTCCAGTTTTAGCTATTACATTTGTATAGATCACTTGGAAACCACCTAGTCTGTTATGTCTTTTAGTGTAGTCTTGTCTGACCATTCACATAAGGAAAAGCAAGCCATTTTATTATATGTTTTCTTTGTAGTTCTTTATATTTAGTTAAGGCCATACATATATTCTAAAAAATTGTGCACATATATGTTACATTACTTATGCATTTCATCTTTAGAAGAGTATTTGAAAAATTACTAAAAATTGTCATAAAAAAGGAGTTTGGAGTCTGAAGATTGGGAACCACTAACTTGTACAATCTTTTAAATTTTATTTTAATTAATATAAATTTTTTTTCCCCAGGAGCATAGACTCAACTTGCCCTGAATATATACTCTATCTTGTCTAATCTTATTTTGCTTTCTGATTAAAGCAGAAAGTATCCTTAAAACATTAACATCCTTAATGATAATGTGAATTAACCATAAACTTACATTATAATACAAACTTACACACCCTGTAGTTAAGAGTAGTTTCTCCTTATGTAAAATGGACCTTAAATCTCACAGGTTATTTGACTGATTTAACGGAAATAATCTACATGACCATATATTCAATAATAAGCATATAACTGCTTACACCATTTACTTTACAGGAAAATTTTATAAGTATAAATATTTAAGAGACTAAAAATGTCTTTCAAAGGCAGTAACCATAAGCTCAATGGAGACTGAGATCTGCATGTTTTGTTCACTCTTGTATCCCCAGTGCCAGAACATAATAAGCAATATGAATTTATTGCTTATAAATATTCATATATAAATTCATAATAAGCAATATGAATTTATTGCATAAATGATTGAATGCATTAAAGAACCAAGTAAGGTATAATTATGATTTATTCTATACTGTTTTCATACCTGTAGAAATCCTGGTAGCAAGTCTGCAAAATGTTTGAACAGAGCAACATTATGCTCATTTGCAAGTATAAATGCAGCTGTAGCTCTAGCAGATAAAGTTCTAATCTAAAATGAAGAGGAAAAAATGTCAAGTATGAGAAATTTTTGATAAATGCAAATTCAAGCTTTCTTACTCAAGATCAAATTATTCTTTATCAGTAAAACTGGTGTTTACTTTTTTTTTTTTTTTTTTTTTTTTTTTTTAGAGACGGAGTCTCGCTCTGTCGCCCAGGCTGGAGTGCAGTGGCCGGATCTCAGCTCACTGCAAGCTCCACCTCCCGGGTTCCCGCCATTCTCCTGCCTCAGCCTCCCGAGTAGCTGGGACTATAGGCGCCTGCCACCTCGCCCGGCTAGTTTTTTGTATTTTTTAGTAGAGACAGGGTTTCACCATGTTAGCCAGGATGGTCTCTATCTCCTGACCTCGTGATCCACCCGTCTCGGCCTCCCAAAGTGCTGGGATTACAGCCTTGAGCCACCGCGCCCAGCCGGTGTTTACATTTTAAAGTATAAAAGTAAAAACCTCCTAATATACTAATTTCTTTCACAAATTAGATTAAAATAGATGGCAATATTAATAGGATTGAAATTATTTACCGATGGGTGTTCCTGATCTTGCATACACTGAACTAACATCCGTTTGATGACGTCTAAATAGTGCTGCTGCTGGTTCCCAAAAATTCCAGGGAAGTTCCTAAAAGATAATCCAAACATTCTTTAAAAGCTACATTATATTAATATCTTGGTAAAGTATGAGCTAGAATCTCTAATGAACTGTTTACCTGACTCAGTACGCATTAATCCATAGGTTGAACATCATCTACCCATTTTCTAAGCAATCCTGTTTTTGGGTTAAGTGAATGAAAACATACTGGAGAAGTCTGGGCTGGGAGTAGAGGCTACTCAACAGCCCATTCCCAGCTACATGCTTTTATCCTTATTACTCTGTCTCAGTCGAAAGCTGACCTGGAGTGCAGGATGGGACAAGAGCAACCACAGGTTTTCAGATGAAAACTACAGTAACTATGCTCTCTGACCATCTGCATTCTCTAATCTGAATTACTGATATTAACAAAGATACATAAGACAACTAAAGTAGAAAATGATATAATGCCTAAAATGTGTATGATCTTGATCACATTTTAGGTGTAGTAGAAAAATATAACACAGTGGGGCAAAGAATAATCACTTAATTCTAAACTTAGACTATTTGTTTATAAATATACATGTTTGTTAAAATATTATAAAATTTGGCCACAGAAGATCCAGAAAACATAATGGGGATTCACCTGCATTCTCCTTCTCCTCTTCAAGACACCATTATTAATGTGGTTTTTGAAAAGCTACATTCAGTATTGTGTTAATCTCCAAATAAACGAGAGGAAACTGTTCAATAAAACTTTCAGAATCATAAAAGACAAAGAGAAAGCAAGCAAGCTGTAGAGAACCTTTGTGTACAAAAAAGATCACAACGTGAAATAAAAGGCCCTTTAAAAAAATTTTTGCTTCCAATACAAATACAAACAAAGCTTATGTAAAGGCATTATTTTCATTTTAAGTATAAAGTTAAATTAGGCTAAAATAATCAATTAAAAGGTGTTTAGGGCATTCATGAAATCAAATGTCTCAAAAAACTAGATGAATGTATATACCAGAAAATGTGAAGGGCAGCTTCCCGCAGTCCCACATTTTGAGAGCTGACCGAATCAAAAAGGAACTTCAAACCTTCGGGCCACTGGTTATTGCCATCTTCATCTAAAAGTAAAGAAATCCAGACATGAAGTGTGTAAGTCAGAACTTCAATATTATAGGAATAAATCCTTTCATTTCCTAAGCCTCATTCAAAACATGGCGTAGCGAAAAATGTCACTTTTGCCATTTTTAAGAACTCCATAACATTCTGTCCTTTAGCCATAAAAATGGCATCATAATTGTGTTAAAAAAAAAAACAACAACAACAAACCAAACAACTCTGTATTTGGGTTAATCAGGTATCAGCAGAGGTTCTTTCTTTTGAGATGGAGTTTCGCTCTTTTACCCAGGCTGCAGTGCAATGGCGTGATCTTGGCTCACTGCAACCTCCACCTCCAGGGTTCAAGCGATTCTCCTACCTCAGCCTCCTGAGTAGCTGGGATTACAGGCACCTGACACCATGCCTGGCTAATTTTTATATTTTCAGCAGAGACGAGCTTTTGCCATGTTGGCCAGGCTGGTCTCAAACTCCTGACCTCGGGTGATCCAACTGCCTCTGCCTCCCAAAGTACTAGGATTACAGGCATGAGCCACCGCGCCTGGCCCGCAGAGGTTATTTCTAAGGAGTGGAATTTGAAGAGAAGGCAGCACTTTTAACTGTACAAATATCTGATTGCTTGACTCCTTTATATATACCATTGTCATTAAAGGGTTGAAAAAGTAGGCAAAGCTAGTATTTGGTGGCAAGGTCTTGAAATCAAAGTAACGATTACTTTGGAACTTGAGAAGAAATCAGGGTTAGAATCTCAGGACTCACACAGGGTGCTCACACTTTGCAGTTTGGTGCAAATAGTGCCAGAGGATGTTATTAATATGTTTATTATTTAACAAGATTAGGAGATTTTAAATAATACTTTATAATAAAAATGAGTTGACCACAAAAATCTACTGTGCCATTTATGAGACTATGGTTAGATTGTTGCAAAGACCTTAAGAGTTACACAACTCACAGATGAATTACAGATGTTTTCTTTTTAAACTTCCCCCCATATTTGAACTCTTGTGAAATGACAAGTGTGCTGCTAAGCTGACATTAAATGTCTCTTCAACCTAAAGATGATACTTTGAGGGGAAATAAAATAGTAGCTTAAAAAAAATCTATGAGAGCACTTTGAACACTTTGGAAAGGTTTGCATTGTTAAGTGTTTCTGAATAAGAAATGATGTCACCTACAAAAATTCATATCTACATACTTAAAACTGGAAAGTAGTTTTCTGAACAATTTTAAAATATTCAAAATTAGGGCCAGGTGCTATGGCTCATGCCTATAATCTCAGCACTTAGGGAGCCCAAGGTGGGCAGACCATTTGAGGTTAGGCATTCAAGACTAGCCTGACCAACAGGGTGAAAGCCAGTTGGCACCATCTCTACTAAAAAAATACAAAAATTGCTGGGCGTATGGGAGGCTGAGGCAGGAGAATCACTTGAACTCGGGAGGTGGAGGTTGCAGTAAGCCGTGATCACACCACTGCACTCAAGCCGGGGCAACAGAGCAAAACTCTGTCTAAAAAAATTAATTTGAACTCATCTAAAATATAAAGAACTGACACATTCCCCATTAGTTTCTAAGAAATGGTTGATATAAGAAAGCATACAATCTGCTAGCTGAATTGAACAAGAACTTACTGCATTACTGGTTGATGAGATTTTAAAATTAGTGTCATAATGTACTAAGCTCAATCAATAATAATGTTCCATTTAACCTTGATCTTCATTTCAACTATTAAAAATGCCATCTAAACAAGCTGCACTTACAATCACACTTATAAATGCCTGTCCAAAAAAAAAAAAAAAAAAAAAAGAAAGTGGTGGCCACACTCTCTTCTACGAGCAGGAAGTACAAAGATGAGTGGGACAAAACCCGAGACACCATGGAAGCTGTCATGGCCCTGGAGAAGAACTTGAACCAGGAACCAGGCCCTTTTGGATCTTCATGCCCTGGGTTCTGCCTGCACAGATTCCCATCTCTGTGACTTCTTGGAGAGCCACTTCCTAGATGAGGAAGTGAAACTCATTAAGATGGGTGACCATGTGACCAACCTCCACAGGCTAGCTGGCTCCTAGGTTGGGCTGGGCAAGTGTCTCTTCGAAAGGCTCATCATCAAACAACACTAAAAGCCCAGGAACCTCTGAGGGTCCCCCTCAAACTATCAGGGCTTCTGTCTGAGCCTCTCCCTCCAGCCACCACGCTGGAGACCTCTCCCAAGCCCTAGACCAAATGGAAATAAAGCTTTTTGCAGCAAGATAAAAAAGTAGCATGTTCAATTACATTATTATTATTTTTAGTTGGCCAAAAAGGATTTTTACCTTTAGTAAAATGCATTTTATGATGTTTGCCTTTTACCTCACTTAAAAAAATATTTTTTGGGCAATAAAAATGTACACAGTAGGCTGGGCACAGTGGCTCACAACTATAATCCTATCACTTTGGGAGGCTGAGATGGACAGATCACCTAAAGTCGGGAGTTCCAGACCAGCCTGACCAACATGGAGAAACCCTAAAAATACAAAAAAATATTAGCCGGGCGTGGTGGTGCATGCCACCAGCTAATTCCAGCTACTCAGGAGGCTGAGGCAGGAAAATCACTTGAACCTGGGAGGCAGAGGTTGTGGTGAGCTAAGATCGCACCACTGCACTCCAGCCTGGGCAGTAAGAGTGAAACACTATCTCTTAAAAAAAAAACAAAAACAAAACAAAGACAAGACATAGTATATGGCTGCATAACAGTATATGTATATATTTATCAGCATACATATACAACAGCAAAAGCACTGGAGTCACTGATTTTTAGTTCAACTGGCAAGTTTAATGTACAAAGTAGGTTATACCATTAATTAGCCCGTGCTTCTAAAACATTATAGATTTAGAAGGAAATATAACTGTCCATTTTCAAGCAAATTACAAAATTACTTTTCCACATGGATTTTTTTGTTTTTTTTTTTTTGAGACAGAATCTTGTTTTGTTGCCCAGGCTGGAGTGCAGTGGCATGATCACGGCTTACTGCAGTCTCCAGCTTCTGGGGTGCTCTCCCATCTCAGCCTCCCAAGTAACTGGGACTACAGGTGCACACCATCATGCCCACTAATTTTTTGTAGAGATGGGGTTTTGCCATGTTGCCCAGGCTCGTCTTGAACTGCTGGACCCAAGCGATGTGCCCACCCTGGCCTCCTAAAGTGCTGAGATTACAGACGTGAGCCACTGTGCCTAGCCTCACATGGGTACTTTGAATACCAATAGTAAGTCCTATGACTGGATTTCACAAACATCTGTCTGTAATTTCTGGCTCTAAATGCAAAATCCACAAGCACACTCATTTTAAACAGAATAAATGCTACTCAGGTACTTATGAGTCTTACTCTAAGATTCCACTAAAAAAAAAAAAAAAGGAAGGATATACCCATGTTTTTGGTAACATGAGTGCACCTGCATACACACCTATTAAATTCCTGGCCAGTTCTGCCGCAATATCACAAACTTTTTTCCTCATACTAGATTGTGTTTCCATCTGAATAATCATGAGTAGCTCACTCTTGATGGCAGTCTGAACATCAGAGGGAAGTGTTGGATAGACTTCATCAAATGCAGAGGACAAGAGACGTCTTAGGAGAACGGCGGCCATTTGTCTAGCCTATAAATAGATAACATTGTTAATAACTAGATTCACTCTGCCATTGATGTATTTCACTATTGTATTTTTATATTTCAAAAGCGCCTTGCTAATTTTCTAAAGAAGTAAATATAACTATTTCTAATTACATTATCTATTACATAGACTTATTTTCTTAGTGCCACAAAATAAGCCATTGGTACTCAAGGTGAGGAGAACTCCTAATCACATTACAATTCAATTAGGAACACATATCTTAGCAATGACAAACCTGTCTTTAATCCCTATTTTTAACACATTATTTGGGAGAAAAACAAAACTTAAATTGTAAACCCTATAATGAATGCTCTTTTCCTACCTCTCTGTCTGGTCTCATTCTAGAATATCAAGTGCCTTTCCCACCCAACCTTAGGCTCCCAGACTGACTTAACTTGTTACATAACTGCCCTTTGATTAACATCTTAGATAAAATGCTTCTTTCATGCAAACAAACATTACAAGATCCCAATACCTAAAAAGTGCTAATCCATCTCAACATGTGTATTCTTGGATTTTCATTTTCAAATCTGTGTAGTTAAGTTTGGCATTTTCTGTATAACATTTCTTGAGATTATCAAAAGAAAAGCTAAGACAAATGCCATACTCAAATTTTATCAAATCGAACCAATAAACTATTGGGAATACTGCACCTAACCTTTCCTGCTCTTGATTTCTCCAAGTTGATGTTACTCATTATCACTATAATTACTTTGGGAATTTGACCAACAAAAAATGTTAAGCTATACAAATAAAATTGATAATTTTTTTTCTCCACTACTTTTCACTGAAAAATCTTTTTATTGAAACATTTATGGTAGGTAGAAACCTTTACAAATACTTAACATGTTCTAGAAATAATTCAAAGTGGTTACAATTCTTATAAAAGTGGTTAAAACTCACGTGCAATTCTTCCCACACATACACCAAAAACTAAAGATATAATCAAGATGCTGTCACTAATTCACAATAATCATCTAATTCTTAAATCAAGTTAAGATTTAAATAAGGTGGCCGGGCGCGGTGGCTCAAGCCTGTAATCCCAGCACTTTGGGAGGCCGAGACGGGTGGATCATGAGGTCAGGAGATCGAGACCATCCTGGCTAACCCGGTGAAACTCCGTCTCTACTAAAAAATACAAAAAAAAAACTAGCCGGGCGAGGTGGCGGGCGCCTGTAGTCCCAGCTACTCGGCAGGCTGAGGCAGGAGAATGGCGTGAACCTGGGAGGCGGAGCTTGCAGTGAGCTGAGATCCGGCCACTGCACTCCAGCCTGGGCGACAGAGCGAAACTCCGTCTCAAAAAAAAAAAAAAAAAAGATTTAAATAAGGCTTAATACAAGTTTTTAAAATTAAAATTCAATAATTTTCATTATTATTCTTGGCTTTAAATTCTGTTTACTAGCTAACTTGCACTAATCTTCAAGAATTAAAACAGTCATCTGTTTTTAGTGATAGAAGTCACCCTACATAGGGTTATTCACATTTGACATCCATTTTGAGTTACAGAAAAAAACATGCTACAAAAGCAAAAAAGCACCTCTTGTCATCTAGGAAAAAAAACCTGGGATACTTTCATATGGCTTTTAAAGTGGTTGGGAGAACATGAAGTTGCTAGTCGAAACTGATTGACTATTCATCTGCTTAGAGAAAATTGATTGACTGGAAGAAGTCAGGTGAAACATAATGTAAAAGTTTGGCGTGACTTATTTCCATCAAGGATAAGCATTTTACATATAGTTTGACTGCTAGCAAAAAATTCTTACACTATGAACTCTAAATGTAATGTTTTGTAGGCAGAATAGTTTTTTAGACTTGGGTATTTTTATACCTTTTCCAAAGTAAACATATTCAATGGCATTCAATATTTATGAGGATATTAACTTATAATTGGGGGTGGGGGGAAGAAAATTAGCTACGAAATGCCTCAATCAGAAGTATGAAACTATAAAATCCCAGAAAACAGCCTTGTTTTTACCATAGGGAAAAATAATTCTTAAAATGAAAACAAATTTGAATTTGGTATAGGAAGTAGGTAATTAGCTAAAAACCATGATTCTAATAAAATATTCTAGAAAATGTCTCCATTCCTAAGTATATCTTTAGTACATACACTTCATCTAGAGATGGTTATAAGCATAAATTTTTAAAGATTGGAAAAAAATGTTTTTTCAAAACATTGATAACACATCAAAACACTGAACTAATTTACTTCTTCAGAATAAATTGTTTCAAGGAAAGATTTTTAGCTGCAAAAAGCACTTCAATTAGGCTGGGTATGGTGGCTCATGTCTGTAATCCCAGCACTTTGGGAGGCTGACGGGGGTGGATCACTTGAGGTGAGGAGTTCGAGACCAGCCTGGCCAACATGGTAAAACCCCGTCTCTACTAAAAACACAAAAATTAACCAGGCGTGGTGGCGCAGGCTTGTAATCCCAGTTACTACTCGGGAGGCTGAGGCAGGAGAATTGCTTGAACCCAGGAGGCAGAGCTTGCAGTGAGCCGAGATGGTGCCAGTGCACTCAAGCCTGGGCAACAGAGTGAAACTCCATCTCAAAATCAATCAATCAATCAATCAAATCAAATCACTTTAATAATTCTTATGCAATTTATAAAACCATTAACCTTCATCTACCCTAGACACATTATCTTATATGGAAAAAAGGCAATTATCATTAATACAAAGTACTTAAAAAATTACATTATAATTCCTAGGTAGCTTTTAGTAAATAATAAGTACAAAGTTCTAGTAAAGTCTATGTGATAAATCACAATTCTCATTTCTACTACGATCATCATCTTATTTTCCAAGAATGTAATAGTCACAAATATTAAGGTAGTACCTCTTCAGCAGCTGTCGTATTTCTGATGGCTTGTAAGAGGAATGTGATCTTTGACTGGCCTGGGATATTCTCATAGGTTTCCTGCGTGGGAAGAAAAAATGGTTAGGAAAGAATGTTAGAAAACTTCATGAGTAAATCAATGAAAGAAATGAAGAGTGGGAAGGATGCACGAGAAATTATTTAATCTAGGTCTGGTGTTAACACCTTCTGTGACATGAAATACACTTCAGATATGTTAGGAAAGAGAAGATGTCCAAAGGGTTGTTCTCAAGTTCCTTTCTACCTATATCTCTTAAATAAATGTCTCTAATGTGTGTGCATGTTTTCCCAACTTATGATCCCTGGTTAACAAAACTCAAGGTCTAAGAGGGCCAAAAAATTGCCAAATGTGACTTAAGCCATTGTGCTGCCAATATTAGTGCTCACTTAAAAATCACCTTACATCATGAGAAACTGTTTTGTTAACATTTTTTAGACTGGATGATGTACAACTGGTTCAAATTACCACTACTTAGAACCACCAGACATACACCTGGAAATAAGTCAGAGAAACAAAGTATTCAAATCCTTTATGCTACATTTTCTTCCAAGCAAGGATCATACTAAAACCATACTACATAGATAAATGAATGTGGTCAGGATCAATTTGGCCAGGAGGCTTTAATGTCTTTTGTAAATCTATTAGCAAGAGGTTTGTGACTCAGGACACTCTATACTCTGTTAATAATGTAAAATCACAACAAATTGGTTAACAACAAAAAGTTGACATCAATTAAAAGACAGATGATCAGAATGGATTAAAAAACAAGAACCAACTATATGCTGTCCAGAGAAGTGCAGATTCATATGCAAGAATTCTAATTCGTTCACCGTGGAAAAGAAATCAACTTAAGTACACTTGGAACTGCTTCCTCTAAGAAGCCTCCTAGTAAATAGATAATCCATTCTTATCCAGCAATTTAGAGTTGAGTCTTACGTGGGTAACATTAATTTCTTTAGAGCTTACCTGCTCTCATTGCTACCATATCTCTATATCTACGCGGCTTCTCTGGAACGAAGTGACAAGGGAGGAAAAACAAGGCTATTTTGAATCTGTATCTACCTTAAACCTTTTACTAAGTGTCCCATGGCATCCATGAGATATTAACAGATAAGGAAATAAAAGCTTATAAGTTAATGACTTGCCCAAGATCACAGACAATGAATAGCAGACAGAACTCTGGTCCTCTAAGGCCAACCATATTCAAAATCTCTCTGGTATTGAAAGCTGTTTCACTTCATTAAACAACCATTATATTTATGCAGTGCTACAGTTTTCAAACTTTTCAAACATATCTGTCTGGGGAAGAACAGATTTTGGGGGAAAGGAGAATTCAAGATCTTCTCATAACCTCAAGTTCCCATTCTAGTAAAAAGCACATAGGATCATAACAATGCTGAAAACTGTGCCAAAAAGTATTCACAGCTGAGAAGATGGTCTGAATTTACTTATCCAGAAGAGATAACTTATGTAAAGATATTCACAAGCTGAATGCAAAAATGGTTATGTATCTTTGTTTTCTTTTCTTTTTTTTTTTTTTTTGAGACGGAGTCTCGCTCTGTCGCCCAGGCTGGAGTGCAGTGGCCGGATCTCAGCTCACTGCAAGCTCCACCTCCTGGGTTTACGCCATTCTCCTGCCTCAGCCTCCCGAGTAGCTGGGACTACAGGCACCCGCCACCTTGCCCGGCTAGTTTTTTTGTATTTTTTTAGTAGAGACGGGGTTTCACCGTGTTAGCCAGGATGGTCTCGATCTCCTGACCTTGTGATTCGCCCGTCTCGGCCTCCCAAAGTGCTGGGATTACAGGCTTGAGCCACCACGCCCGGCCCTGGTTACGTACCTTTGAGACTTTTCACTTAATATTTACCTTATACCAGCAGTATAATGTTTTCATTTAAAAAGTATCTCACTATACAATAAAAAGCACCCAGCTTAGCCACTTATACATTGGTAATGCGAACAATGTTTAACACTTAAATTTCCAGTAGTCTAAATCAAGTTTTTGCAAAAACTTTTTTTTTTTTTTTTTTTTTTGAGATAGAGTCTCACTCTGTAGCCCAGGCTGGAGTGCAGTGGCGCGATTTTGGTTCACTGCAACCTCTGCTGTCCACGTTCAAGCGATTCTCCTGCCTCAGTCTCCCGAGTAGGTGGGATTACAGGCACCTGCCACCATGCCTGGCTAATTTGTTTGTATTTTTAGTAGAGACGGGGTTTCACCATCTTGGCCAGGCTGGTCTTGAACTCCTGACCTCGTGATCCACCCGCCTCGGCCTCCCAAAGTATTGGGATTACAGGCATGAGCCACTGTGCCCGGCCAAACACTTCTTTACTAGGCTATCACTCTCAGAAAACCTAATATAAATCCTGAAGCTCCCTACTCTTGCCCAGGGGGAATTGTTGGTTTGACTATGTAGACTGTTGGTCTAACTGTAGTAGACTCAACATTGGGTCAAATATTAAACTCTACTCCATAATGAATTAGAAGCCAATGGTGGGAGAGTTTAGTATGAGTGACAGATGACTTCTGTTGAGAGAGGGTTCTCTCCATCTGATATGTTCCATTGTGGTAATCCAAATACAGTATTACATCAATACCATCACAATGGTCAAGGATAATGGTTAGACGAGTTGATGGGTGCAGCACAGCAACATGGCACAAGTATACATATGTAACAAACTTGCACGTTATGCACATGTACCCTAGAACTTAAAGTATAATAATTAAAAAAAAAAAAAAAAAAAGGATAATGGTTAAACAGTCTAAGTTCCACACAGACAGGAATGGTAACTCTTTATCTTTGTATCTGAGTACCTAGCACATCAGCACAAAAGATTTATAAAGATTGTTTCTAATACTATTCTTAGCACTAGTCCTTAGGTTCAATGAATGTTACCAGTGTTGTGGCAAAAAAAATTTCAATTCTATCTGATTCCACCTTATACAATTTACACGATGCAAAGACTTCTCCTCTGCCTCTTCCCTGCCCATGAAGAAATGCTCATATGTACTCATCTCATTCCATAAATATTTATAGTGAGCCTACCTTGTATGAGGAAAAGTAAAAGGGGATGCATGACTTTTATCTATTAACACCCTGGTTCCTCAACAATCAGGTATATTTTTCACTGTTATCCGCTGTCTATTGAAATCTCAACAACGGGCTGGGTGTGGTGGCTCATACCTGTAATTCCAACACTTTGGGAGATGGGAGGATCACTTGAGGCCAGGAGTTCAAGACCAGCCTGGGCAACACAGCAAGACCCCATCTCTACAAAAAACACTCAATGAAATTCTCTATTAGAATCAATGAGGAACAAATTCTGTATGGAGAACCTTAGTAAAAAAACAAAATCCAAGCATATGATTAATAAATACTTAAGCTTATGTCATATAAAAATGTCTAGTGATAAATACCATGAATACTCTGTACTACTTGTCAACTATTTATTCAATAGTTATTGTATTCTGAGACTTAGGGACATTCACATATGTTTCTTCAAATGAGAAACATTTTCTATAAAGTTAATATCCTTACAGGTTTTAAAAAATAGAAATAAACTATAAAGCCTATTGAATGGCGTATACGATGAAAAAAGTTTTAACTTTTTAGAGTTTTGACATCCCTTCAATGATATCAACCAAATATATAACCATATTTGAATACAAAAGAAGTCACCTTAGTCAACAGTTTGGTATTTATGTGTCAACTAAGTATTTTTATTTTGAATGAGTAAATTACAAAGATATTTACTGAGCCCTGGCCAATTTTTCAGTTCATAGAAAATATTTCTATATTTGCTGTATCAGACTTAACGCTAATTTTATTTCATTTGATTTGTTATAAAACGCTTATTTCATTAGGCAAAAAAGAAAAGAACATTACATGGCACCAGAGAACTTCTCTTAACATTTATTTTTTGGGGGGTCAAATTAGAAAATTCTGTATCACAGTAAGTACTGTGATACTTACTTTACATATTAATATATTCTCAGGATATACAAAGAAAGTAAAATCCTAGTATCTGAATGTTTTCACTAGGAATAAAGAGACTAAGAGAATAACAGTACTTATTTCCAATTATTCTTTATGAGAAAATGTGCTGAATGCTGATAACTATCCCCAATGTGATGTAAGTGATAAAAGATTTACAACAGGCACCAACTGGAATTCAAGCTAAACCAGACACCGGTATTTAGTTCAATAGAAGAGAGATTCCCCACTAGGCTTGACAATAGAGACTTAAGCAACTGGAGGGAAGAGGGAGAATTAAACTAGCTTACTAATTACAATGCTGTTCTGCTTTGTAACACATGGAAATTTCTATTATACGTTGGGATTAAAAACTTATTTTGGTGAAAAATTATCTCAAGAGTTAGCAGAAAGCATTAATTTTTTCTTTTTAAGCATCATCATATCCCCAAGGCAAATTGATGCAATACATGCATATTACTTCTAGGAACAAATCCTACTTTTCAGTATTCTCCAAGTAAACCTGGGAAAGTATGCAAAGATAGGTATATATGTACTCCTGTGCATAGCACTATTTTTAAAAGAGCAGGTCACTGGAAACCACAATATCCATTTCATAGAAGGTTGCTTATATAAATATCTATCCATATGATGTATAATCTATAGCTGACCAAAAAACTCACCTATGAGGCAATGTGAAATATACTGAGTGAAAAATTCAAGTTGCAAAATAGTGTAAATAGTATTATAAGCCCATTCAAGTAAAAAATCAATGTGTATGTTAAAATTTCAGGAAAGACTCACGAGACACTTAAAAGTGGTCACCTTTGGGAAATGGGATAAGAACCTATTCACTGTTTGAATTTTCACCCTGAACATGTATTACATATATAAAATAAAGTGAATAGTTGAAAATGCCTCTTCGTATAGAACAGAATTTTGGGTGTGTTTACTTCACTTAATATAAAACCTCTAAGTATAACCAGCACATCCACCATCTATTCAAAACAAGGATTAACACTTGTTTTAAGGACACCTGGAAAAGTCTTCAGGCCTGAGTTCAGAAGAGGACCTGTAGTCAATTTCATTGGCTATATGCAAAATTAATTTTTGCTCTTTAAAAATATCCGGCTGAACATCCTTCATTTAATCTTATAAAACTCTTCAATCTCATGGTTGCAAAAAAACCCATATATAACCAAGTTTAGCGGTCAGCTAAGAAACTGGAAAGTTTCTCCCTCCCCTGGAAATATCCCGTAATAATCGTGGTCTCAACGCTGACGATGTAACATCAGTCTTCCAGTGAACCCGGTAAATGAGCTTACAGATATATTTAAATTACTGTCACTTGAAAGTATCTCCACATTTTGGAGGCCAGGAACAAGAGGTGGTTTGAAAAAACAGATTACGGTTATATTTAATGAAGTTGAAGACTTAAACATATGGTACTGGCCCAGTTAAACAACGGAAGTCCCACTACATCCCATTTATCCCACGATTCTCTAGAGAGCAAAGAAAATTTGTCTGAAGGAAGAGCAGAGTAAGTGTATTACAAGCCCAGAGTAAGGTGGAAACTGCATAGAAAGAAACCCTAAAGGCAACTTCACAGAACTGGGGGTGGAAAGGGGTAGGGAAATCTGGCTTCTGATGTTAGGAACTAGAATGAGAAAGAACTAAATGAAAAAAGGCAGCAGCGACAAGGAAGGGCACACATTTAAAAAGAGAGGGACAGACGGTGTGGGAGATGAGCAGGGGGTAGAAGCAGGCGTGACGGGTAAGGTAGCAGCCAGGGTTTGGGAGACCCACAGCGCTAGGCTGGGTGGAGACAGCAGCTGGAAAGGCGGTGGGGGCTCCCGCTGGGAGAAAGCGGGAAAGGGGCGAGCGGGGAGCTCGGAAAGGGGGTGGCCAGCGAAGTTGGGGCCGCGGGCCCGCCCTGCACCCCACACCTGGACTGGGGCAGCGCGTCGGGAGCGGCCGCACGTGGGTGCGAGCGGCGGCAGGGAGGTAACTGGTGTCGGGCACCGCGGCAGCAATGGCCGGAAAAGCCCGGGGGCACGACCGGGAGCCGCGGGCCGCCTCACACGTGGGCTGCGCGGCCGCCGCCCGCCGGGCCCAGCCTGCGCGGCCGCCGCGGACCGGCCGAGGCCCGGCGCTGCCGGCGTCGGGAAAGGGTCGGCGCGCCGGCCAAGGCGCGGAGACGGGGGCGGTGAACTCGGTTACCTCTGCCTGTTTCCGGACCACATTGTCGGGGCTGAGCAGGTTTCCCAGGAGCAGGTAGAACTGTTGCTGCTCCGCCGCGGCCGCCGCCATTGCGCTAGGCGTGAGAGAGAAGGAGGGAGGGGAGACAGGAGCCGTGAGGCGCGCTCGCGGGCCGCGGGAGGGGCGGGGGCGGGCCCAGCGCGGGGACCGGCACCAGCGGCGGCGCGGGGCTGTCGGGGGGCCGGGCGGGAAGGGCGGGGCAAAGGGGAAAGGGGAGGACGGGGCGGGGCCTCGCGGCCTCTCACCCCGTCGCGGCCGCCGGCGCCGGCGCCTCACTGGCCCTGGGCGCAGGGGGGCGGGGCCGAGGCCGCCTCCTCGGGGGCCGCGCTGATTGGCCACGCACCCTGCGGTGCCGTCACTGGCCGCGCGCCGTGGGCCGCCGGCTGTGCGCGGGTGGGGTGGGCTGGCGGCTACGCAGCCGGGCCAGGGCTGGGATCGGGGTCGTGGTCCGGGTCGAGGCCTGGGCTGGGGCCGGGGCTGCGTCGCGGGGACAGCGGGAGGAGCCGGCCGGCGGGCCCGGCCGCGGCGATGGGCCTGAGGCCTGGCCGGGAGGAGGGGCCAGCTCCTGAGCGCGGGAGATTTCGGCGCCGCGGGCTGGTCGGCCTCCTTCTCGCGGACCCCCGGCCCCTCCCCGCGGCCGCAAGAGCAGGCCCCACCCCTTCGGTCCTTCTCCCCCTGGGATCCAGCCCTTTACCCACATTTAGGAAGGCAGCAGCCCCTTTAGACCCACTTCCTAGGTACCTTCCACCCACAGACTCCTCTTGTTGTCAGACCCTCCGACCTCCCCCAGGACTATGGACTCAGGGCGCCCCTTCCTCCTGCCGCGCCCGCCAGTGACTCACGCCTGGGGCTTTCGCGGAAGAGGGGTTACTCAGTCCGGGGCTGTCCCGCCAGGCTGCCCGTCCCCAGCCCGCGGTCGTCTTCGCACGTCCACGTAGCAAAGATGCCTCCACCCGAGGATCTGTGACTATTCCCTTGAATCCCTTGTTTAGGGATGCTGTTCTCGCAATGATTTGGGAACGTCAAGAAACACCTTTCTTCCTAAAGGAGCCCTGGTTTACAGGGTTGATATCTCAATCTGGTCTAGGAACCCAGAGGCGTAATTTCAATTTCAGCATTCTAATGCGTAGATAATACACGCAATGTTCTTTAACTGCTGGGGCTGCCAAAGGCAGAGAGAGGGGTGTACAAATCAAAGGGTACTTCTGTTGAGACCCTGTTGTATCCAATACATCGGGCTAAGGGTGTCAGTGGAAGCCTCGCTCTGTCGCGTAGGCTGGAGTTCAGTGGCACAATCTCGGTTCAGTGCAACCTCTGCCTCCCGGGTTCAAGCAATTTTCATGCCTCAGCCTCCCAAGTAGCTGGGATTACAGGCATGTGCCACCATGCCCAGCTAACTTTTTTGTATTTTTAGTAGAAACGGGATTTCACCATGTTGGCCCGGCTGGTCTCGAACTCCTGACCTCAGGGGATAACCCTCTCCACCCCCCGCCTCGGCCTCCCAAAGTGCTAGGATTACAGGCACAAGCCACCGTGCCCAGCTACGAAAACAATTCATTGCTGCCCCAAAGGGACGCTACATCTCTAGTGAGGAGGTTTCATATTGGGTGAGACGGAGAGTAGCTCTACACAGCTGGCAGTACATAGTATTTAACTTAGGGAATTTAATTTCCTGTTGGCTATTCTGCTGCAGTTCTGCTCTTTGAAAGTCAAAGCATTTGCTCTTTGGTGAATGATTTTAAATCTTGGCCACTGTG
Source organism: Theropithecus gelada (assembly GCF_003255815.1). Lineage (NCBI taxonomy): Eukaryota > Metazoa > Chordata > Mammalia > Primates > Cercopithecidae > Theropithecus > Theropithecus gelada. The sequence goes on along the minus strand of NC_037685.1, from coordinate 37,097,810 downwards.
TCCAGAATCTGGGCTGAGCCCTGGGATCCACGTGCAATTGTGATGGCCAGCCAAGATTTTTTCCTAACGGATTCTAATTGATTCCTAGAGAAAATTCTCTTAGAAAGTTTTGGGCCATGACAATGATGGGTTCTCTACAGGAGGTCTGCAGACCTATCTTTGTTGAATTTCTATTTCTTAGATGTGACAAGTTTTCATTCTCATGCCACGTTATTTCTTCTAGACAAACCACTATGCACATTACTTTGGGGCAGGTTTTTTTTTGTTTGATTTTGGGTTTTTGTGTGTGTGTGTGTGTGTGTGTGTGTGTGTGTAGTTGGGGTGTCTGGATTCTGAGGAGGTTTCATCATCAGCCAAGGTTATTAAGATTTTAAGGCTGGGCATGGTGTCTCACGCCTGTAATCCCAGCACTTTGGGAGGACGAGGTGGGCAGATCACCTGAGGTCAGGAGTTCGAGACAAGCCTGGCCAACATGGTGAAAGCACGTCTCTACCAAAAATACAAAAATTAGCCAGGTTGGTGGTGGGCGCCTGTAATCCCAGCTACTCAGGAGGCTGAGGCAGGAGAATCGCTTGAACCTGGGAGGCGGAGGTTACAGTGAACTGAGATTGTGCCATTGCACTCTAGCCTGGGTGACAGAGCAAGACTCCAAATCAAAAAAAAAAAAAAAAAAAAAGAATTACAGACAAAAACAACTCATTCAAATGACTAGGTCAACAGCGAAATTTGATAAATTGCCTAGGGGCTTGCTTAGGGTATGGCCGGATCTCCAGTTACTTTTTAACACCTGTTGTGGTATGTGTTTTTATTGGCAATGAGTCTGTAGATTACATATATTTGCTTAATAGTTACTAAATGATAGAAATTTCAATCAAGTTTGCAGATTTTTGTTACTATTATTATTGTTATTGTTATTATTTTGAGACAGAGTCTCGCTCTGTTGCCCAGGCTGGAGAGCAGTGGTGTGATCTCAGCTCACTGCAGCCTCCACCTCCTGGGCTCAAGCCCCTCCCACCTCAGCCCCTCCAAGTGGCTGGTCTGCAGGCACAAGCCACCACACCTGGCTAATTTTTGTAGTTTTGGTAGAGATGGGGTTTCGCCTTGTTACCCAGGCTGGTCTCAAACTCCTGAGCTCAGGTGATCCTCCTGCCTTGGCCTCCCAAAGTGCTAGGATTACAGGCCTCAGCCACCACACCCGGCCAGGAGCTTGTTTTTTTAATGAGGCAAAGCGTAAACCTAAAATTATTTCAGGCAGTCTAAAAACAAAACAATTTTGTATTAGTGGTGACATCAACTGCTAGAACACAAAATCACAGTCCAACCTTATTTTAACATTTTAAATATCCAATTAAAAGGGAAGGAGAAGCATTTTAAGGTTAATGAATGAAGAGACCACCCACCCCCCTCCAAAAATGGGAGAAATTCCAGTAAACTTGGGGTAGATAGCAGATGTCCTGACAATGGAGACTGGTTCTGGTGTCCAGAAAACCTCCTAGGTGGGGACTGTATTTTTGGTAGCAGGCTCGCCATTCTGGAGAGTTTATAATGCTCAGCCTTCTGGGAAGCTTACTGCACTTAGAAGCCCATTTCTCATAGAGAGTGTCCTTATAGTTTATGAGAGTATCATTTTCTTATAAGAAAATAACTCAGGGGCCGGGTGCGGTGGCTCACGCCTGTAATCCTAGCACTTTGGGAGGCAGGTGGATCCCCTGAGGTCAGGAGTTTGAGACCAGCCTGGCCAACAGGGCGAGACTCCGTCTCTACTAAAAATACAAAAAAAATTAGTTGGGTGTGGTGGTGCATGCCTGTAATCCCAGCTACTTGGGGGGCTGAGGCAGGAGAATCACTTGAACCCAGGAGACAGAGGTTGCAGTGAGCCAGTATCATGCCACTGCACTACAGCATGGGCAACAGAGTGAGACTCCTCTCAAAAAAAAAAAAAAAAAAAAAAAAGAAAGAAAGAAAAGAAAATAACTGAGATATTGCATAAAGGCAGCCTGCAGCAGTATAGATTTATTTATTTCCCAAGGAGATCAAATGGTGGAAGGTAAAGAGCCTTGAACTTGAGTCTAGAGGATTTGTATCTTTAGTCTCTTACTAGCTGTGTAACCTCGAGTGCTTAATGTCACTAAGCCTCAATTTCTCATCTATAAAATGGGGATAATAAAAAGTATAATATTATTAATCATAAAAGTTCTTCTAGCATTAACCTATAATTGGAAGTAAAAATGCAAGGATAGAAAACTTTGAGTTTTGCTCACTCCGTATTCGCTGCCATTGCTTTGGCCACGTTAAAATAAAAAAACAAAAACAAAATTGCCCCAAAGTAATGTACTTAGTGGTTTATCCTGTGAATGGCCAGCTCCTTTCCCTTGCAATTTATTGGACTTGACATTACTTCCATTAAGTGCTGGAGGCAAATTTGCTTGGAGCATTTGCAACCCCTTAAAACGAAGTCTCTCTCAACTGGTACGTGAAATCTAGGTAGTTTAGGATTTTTGCTGTTAGGAAGTACTGCGCAGCCTGGGTGTGACCTGTTTGTAATACTGCAGGAGACAAGGCTCCTTAACTAGAGTGCCTCAGAATCCTCTCCTGCTACTGCTCTTAGTTTTATGGGCTCCCATGTTGATGGGCGTGTTCTGGAAATGGGAGAAAGTTGGAGAAGTTAGGCTTGTAAGACCTCTGTGAAAGCTTTTCTCAACTGGGATAGAATTTGGTTTTGTCTGCCCTTTCTGGTTCATAGAGTGCTGAATGCAAATAACATAAGATTCTCCCAAGTGAATAATCTAATTTTTTTTAAGTTGCCTCGGGTCTCTATGACTCCTCATCTTGGTATTTGTAAGCTCTTATGCTTTTGATATCACAATTTATTATGAGGGTCAATTTAGATGATATAAATCAAAGTGTTATAATCTGTAACTACACCAATGTAAGCTGGTGGCATTATTATTTTTATTAATAATTAACCCGGTACAATGAAAAAGAATGCTGGCTTTGCTTTCTCATCTGTAAAATTGGAATAATAGTTCTTCATAGGAGTGTTTTGAAAGTTAGGACAATATATGTAAATTCACATAGTATGGTGTCTGCATAAGTAGATACTCAATAATTATCATCTTTTATTAGTAAGATGGATTTGGGAGTTAAATGTGACCTTAAGCAAGTAATTACTCTTTTTGTTTGTTTTTTTAGAGCTGGGCCCTTGCTATGTTGCCCAGGACAGTCTTGAACTCCTGGGTTCAAGCGATCTTCCCACCTCGGCCTCCCAAAGTGCTGGGATTACAGGCTTGAGCCAGCATGCCTGGCCTTAAACAAGTAATGACTCTTAAAGCTGCATCTGGTGCATAGTCATGTGTGTCCCATTTGTGTTTATATAAAATCTACTTGCATATTTTCTATTGGTCTCCCAATTGTGCAGAGTAAAATGGTATATGGAATGGATTACCCATATTCAGTAGACACTTGGCTGATAAGTAAGATTTCTGACTCTAATATTGATGTTTTCTACTGCCTAGATAAGAGCCACAAAAAAATTGGGAACGATTGAAAAATTGTTTATTGAAAATATGCTGAACTATTCACATTTTTTTTCAACTGCTTTTTTATCAAAACTTTCAAGTTCCTGCTCTGAAGCAGTCTGTTACGTACAGTCAGTGCACCCCAGCCAGGGGCAAGTGGGACCCTATCAGTCCTGAAGGACATTGTGCACAATAGGCCCTCAGTAAATTGTGGAATGGAACACAGGCCAGGGAAATTTTGACTTGATTGTCTTCTTTTGTGCCCTTTCTTAGTTTTATATTTGAGATTCAGCGGATATCTGCAGGTGGAGGGACTGATTTTAGGGAGGCTGGGAGCAGAGGCTCCAGAGCCGGCCAATGTGCAAGTTCAAATGATAGCTTCACAACCTACATGCTGTGTGATCTTGCCCAAGTTACCCTTCCTCAAGCCCAGTTTCCTCTTCTCTGAAGTGGGCGTAATAGAAGGTTTTTTTTTTTTTTTTTTGCAACGGAGTCTCGCTCTGTCACCCAGGCTGGAGTGCAGTGGCCGGATCTCAGCTCACTGCAAGCTCCGCCTCCCGGGTTCACGCCATTCTCCTGCCTCAGCCTCCCGAGTAGCTGGGACTACAGGCGCCCGCCACCTCACCCGGCTAGTTTTTTTGTATTTTTTAGTAGAGACGCGGTTTCACCATGTTAGCCAGGATGGTCTCAATCTCCTGACCTCGTGATCCGCCCGTCTCGGCCTCCCAAAGTGCTGGGATTACAGGCTTGAGCCACCGCGCCCGGCCAATAGAAGTATTTTTTACTACTGACTAAAATACCTGGCAGTAGTGCCGGGCACAGAGTAAATGCTTAATAAATAGTGGCTGTCATTGCTAATACGGATTGCAACCTCTAAAATTTGTAACTTTAATTTTGATTGGACATCTACCTGTTAGACTATTGCATTTTTATATTTCCATTATATAAGTGATCATGTCACAGGAATGCATAATAATTGTGGTTAAGAAAAAGATCAAGTTTGATTTGATTATCACATAGCATTTAAAGGCTCTTTCCGACTTTCAGTACTACAGTTGCAATGCCCATTATGGTATCCACTAGCCATTATGACTGTTGACCAATTGAAATATGGCGTGTTCGAGCTGAGATATGCTTTTTTTTTTTTTTGAGATGGAGTGCCACTCTGTCGCCCAGGCTGGAGTGCAGTGGCACAATCTTGGCTCACTGCAACCTCTGCCTCCTGGGTTCAAACGATTCTCCTGCCTCAGCCTCCTGAGTAGCTGGGATTACAGGCGCTCGCCACCATGCCTGGCTAATTTTTTTTTTTTTTTTTTTTAGTAGAGATGGGGGTTCACCATCTTGGCCAGCCTTGTCTCGAACTCCTGACTTCGCAATCCACCCGCCTCAGCCTCCCAAAGTGCTGGGATTACAGGTGTGAGCCTCTCTGCCTGGCCTGAGATATACTTTAAGTGTAAAATACACAGTAAATTTCAAAGACTTAGTAGGAAATTAGGAATAACAATTTTATATTGGTCACATGTAGAAATGTTAATATATTGGGTTAAATAAAATATATTAGTTATATTTATTAATAAACTATTGTTAAATGTATTAATTTCATCTTTTTTTTTACTTGTTAAAATATGGCTACTAGAAACTTTAAAATTGCATATGTGATTTGTATTTGTGGCTAGTATTATATTTCGATTGGGCGGTGCTTTGCTGAAATAGCCAACTAGCTACACATACGTGTCCTACATATTTTGTACATTGACATGTAGGAAGTGACTTTTGGGTGGGTGTGATGACTCACACCTGTAATCCCAGCACTTTGGGAGGCTGAGGTGGGAGGATTGCCTGAGGCCAGGAGTTCGAGACCAGCCTGGGCAACATGGTGAGAACTTGTCTCTTTAAAAACAAAAACAAAAACAAAACAGGAAGTGACTTTTCCCCAGGTGAAATCAGTTACCTTACTGTGTTTTCTGTTGCTTCCAGTTTTCCAACTTGATCCTCAGGCATTTGAAGACATGGTACAGTACTTTCTGAGTAGTGTTCCTTGCTTAGGAATTTCTTTCCTCTGCTGGTTTGACAGAAAAAGAATGGCAGACCATTAGATGCTACTTAATTTTGAAGATGATATTCTTAAAAACCACATCTGATTTTGAAGAATAAATCCTTATAAGTTAAATCAAAGACTGGTTGAGAGTTGGAGAAAACAAAAGTATCTTTTATTTTCTTGATGTTAATTGTTTTCATTTCATTAAGTGGATTTTTAAAAATCATTTGTTGCATTTTAAAACCTGAAATAAAAATATACTTAGCAGAGGCCAGATGCGGTGGCTCTTGCCTGTAATCCCAACACTTTGGGAGGCTGAGGCGGGTGGATCACGAGGTCAGGAGATCAAGACCATCCTGGCTAACATGGTGAAACCCCGTTTCTACTAAAAATACAAAAAAAATTAGCCTGGTGTGGTGGCAGGTGCCTGTAGTCCCAGCTACTCGGGAGGCTGAGGCAGGAGAATGGTGTGAATCTGGGAGGCAGAGCTTGAAGTGAGCTGAGATGGTGCCACGGCACTCCAGCCTGGGTGACAGAGCAAGACTCCGTCTCAAAAAAAAAAAAAAAAAAAAAAAAATATATATATATATATATACACACTTAGCAGAAATATTTCATTTCTGTTAGCTGTTTTTTCTTAGAGCACAAATAGGTTGAAAGTAAAAGGATAGAAAAAGACACACCATGCAAACAGTATTCAAAAGCAGATACACAGCCCAGACAACATAGCGAAAACCCATCTCTACTAAAAATACAAACGTTGCTAGGCGTAGTGGCAGGCGCCTGTAATCCCAGCACTTTGGGAGGCCGGGGTGGGTGGATCACTTGAGGTCGGGAGTTTAAGACCAGTCTGTCCAACATGGTGAAATCCCGTCTCTACTAAAAATACAAATGTTAGTTAGCTGGGCATAGTGGCAGGCGACTGTACTCTCAGCTACTCAGGAGGCTGAGGTATGAGAATTGTTTGAATTTGGGAGGCAGAGGCTGTAATGAGCTGAGATGGTGCCACTGCACTCCAGCCTGGGTGACAGAGCAAGACTCCATCTCAAAAAGACAAAAAACAAAAGCAGGCGGAATGGCTCTCTTAATTTTAGACAAAATAAATTTTAAGACAAAAAATGTCATTAGAGATAAAGAGGACATTTTTATAATAAAAAAGTCAATCAGGAAGATAGAACAGTTTTAAACACATGTGCCTAACAGCACCAAAATACATAAAGCAAAACCTGACAGAATAGATAAGAAATAGATAAGCCACCAAAAATAGTTTGAGACTTCAGTTCCCACCTTTCAATAACTCATAGGATAACTGGATAGATCAATGATAAATGGAAGACAAAGAACAAGATAAACCAACTACACCTAAAAGACAAGCGTAAGACACCACCCAAAAGCAGCAGAGTAAACATTTTCCTCAAGTGAATATGAAACATTCTCCAGGATAGACCATATGTTAGGCCGTAAAACAAACTTCAGTCAATGTTAAAGGATTGAAACCATACAAAGTATGTTCTCTGACCACAACAGAATAACATTAGAAATCAAGAACAAAAGGAAATTTGAGAAATTCACAAGAGATTAAACTGCATACTCCTAAATAACAAGTGGGTCAAAGAAGAAATCACAAGATGACCTGGCACAGCGCCTCGTGTCTCTAATCACAGTGCTTTGGAAGGCTGAGGTGGGAGGATCCTTTGCGCCCAGGAATTAAAAGTTACAGTGAGCAACGATCGCACCACTGCATTCCAATCTGGGTGACAGACAGAGTGAGACCCCTTCTCTATATTGAAAAAAAAAATCACAAGAGAAATTAGAAAATACTTTGAGATGAATGAAAATGAAAATATAAGGTACCAAAACGTATGGGATAGCAGTGATAGCAATGCTTATAGGGACGTTTTGAGCTGTCCCTATGAATTAGAAAAGAAGAAATCAATAACCTACTTTCTTAGATACTAAAGAAAGAAGGGCAAACTAAATCTACAACAAGCAGAAAGAAAGAAAGCCAGGAAGAAAGAGAAAGAAGACTAAAAAGGAAATAAATGAAATAGAAAATTTAAAAAGAGAAACTAAAAATAACCGAAAATTGTTTCTTTGAGAAGATCAACAAAATTTGCAAACTTTTGGCTGTACTGACCAAGGAAAAAAAGGGGAGACTCAAATACTAAAATCAGGAATGAAAGAGGAGACATCACTACCCAGCTTTCAGAAATAGAAAAACTTATAAGAGAATACTCTACACAATTGTGTGCTAACAAATTAGATACCCTAGAGGAAATGGACACATTTCTAGAATGCAAATCAAGAGTGATTCATGAAGAAATAGAAAATATGAATAAATCTACAGCAAGTAAAACTATTGAATTAGTTATTTTATTTTATTTTATTATTTTTTGAGACAGAGTCTTGCTCTGTCACCCAGGCTGGAGTGCAGTGGCGTGATCTAAGCTCACTGTAACCTCCGCCTCCCTGGTTCAAGCAATTGTCCTGCCTTAGCCTCCCAAGTAGCTGGGACTATAGGCACACACCACCACACCCGGCTAATTTTTATGTTTTTAGTAGAGACAGGGTTTCACCATATTAGTCAGGTTGGTGTTGAACTCCTGACCTCAGGTGATCCACCCGCCTCGGTCTCCCAAAGTGCTTTGATTACAGACGTGAGCCACCGTGCCCAGCCGAATTAGTAATTTTAAAAGTCACAAAGAAAAGTGACTTTACTGGTGAATTTTACCAAACATTTAAACAGCAATTAACACCATTCCTCCTCAAACTTTGCCAGAAAATAGAAGCAGAGTGAAGATGTGCTAAATCATTTTATAAGGCCAGTTGTGCCCTGATGCCAAAACCAAAAAAAACTGTAGACCAATATTGACACAAAAATTCTAAACAAAATACTAGCAAACTGAATTAAACAACATATAGAGAGGATTACCTACCATGACCAAGTGAAATTTATCTGAGGAATGAAAGGTTGGCATAACATATGAAAATCAATGTAATATACCATATTAATAAAGCATAAAAAGTATATGAGCATCTCAATTGATGTGGGATAAGCTTTTCACAGAATCCAATCCCTTTTCATTATTAAAATACTCAACAAACTAGGAATAAAGAGGAATTTCCTCAACTTCATAAAAGCCATCTGTGACAGACTCACAGCTAATATCATATTTAGTTGAGAAAAACTGGATGCTTTCTCCCTGAGATGAAGACAATAATGTCTATTCTCACCATTTTTATGCAATATTTTACTGGATGTTCTGTGTGTGTGTATATTTATATATATATGTGTGTGTGTGTGTGTGTATATATATATATATTTTTTTTTTGAGAGGGAGCCTTGCTCTGTCACCCAGGCGGGAGTGCAGATCTCAGCTCACTGCAACCTCCGCCTGCCTGATTCAAGCAATTCTCCTGCCTCAGCCTCCTGAGTAGCTGGGATTAAGGCACGTGCCACCACACCCAGCTAATTTTTGTATTTTTAGTAGAGATGGGGTTTCACCATGTTGGCTAGGCTGGTTTCGATCTCTATCATGACCTCATGATCTGCCTGCCTCGGCCTCCCCAAAGTGCTGGGATTACAGGTATCAGCCACCGCGCCCGGCCTGGTAGTTCTATCTCTATTCACAGGTGACGTGATTTCGTATAGACAGAATCCTAAGGAATTCACACAAGCACACACACACACACACAAACTATTAGAACAAACAAAGCAAGTTCAGCAAGGTTGCAGGAGACAAGATCAATATATAAAAATCAATTGTAATTCCATATTCTAGCAATAAACAATTCAAAAATGAAATCAAGAAAACAGTTTTATTTACAATAGCATCAGAAGAGATAAGACTCAGTAACAAAGTAACAGTGACTTTCACAGAACTGTAGAACTTGTATGCTGAAAATTATAAAACATTGGAAGAAATTAGGAAAGATCTAAATAGATGGAAACACATTCTATATGCATGAATTGGGAGATTTATTATTATTAACATGGTGATACCCCCATCCCTTGATCTATAGATTCAAGGTAATCCCAATTTAAATTTCAACTGCCTGTGTTTTTCAGATATGGACAAGCTGATTTTTTTTTTTTTTTTTTAATTTGACTTTCAGTTCTGAGATACATGTGCAGAACGTGCAGGTTTGTTACAAAGGTATACATGTGCCATGGTGGTTTGCTGCACCCATCAACCCATCATCTAGGTTTTAAGCCCCATATGCATTAGGTATTTGTCCTAATGCTCTCCCTCCCTTTGTCCCCCATCCCCTGACAGGCCCTGGTGTGTGATGTTCCCCTCCTGTGTCCATGTGTTCTCATTGTTCAGTTCCCACTTAGGAGTGAGAACCTGTGGTGTTTGGTTTTCTGTTCCTATGTTAGTTTACTGAGAATGATGGCTTCCAGCTTCATCCATGTCCCTGTAAAGGACATGAACTCATTCTTTTTTATGGCTGCATAGTATTCCATGGTATATATATGCCACATTTTCTTTATCCAGTCTATCATTGATGGACATTTGGGTTGGTTCCAAGTCTTTGCGATTGTAAATAGTGCTGCAGTAAACATACGTGTGCATGTGTCTTTATAGTAGAATGATTTATAATCCTTTGGGTATATACTCAGTAATGGGATTGCTGGGTCAAATGGTATTTGTGGTTCTAAATCCTTGAGGAATCACCACACTGTCCCTATTTAAGAAATGGTGCTGGGAAAACTGGCTAGTCATATGCAGAAAACAGAAACTGGACCCATTCCTTACACCTTATACAAAAATTAACTCAAGATTTTAACACCTAAAACCTAAAACCATGAAAACCCTAGAAGAAAACCTAGGCAATATCATTTAGGACATAGGCATGGGCAAAGACTTCATGACTAAAACACCAAAAGCAATTGCAACAAAAGCCAAAATTGACAAATAGGATCTAATTAAACTAAAGAGCTTCTGCACAGAAAAGAAACTATCCTCAGAGTGAACAGGCAGCCTACAGAATGGGAGAAAATTTTTGCAATCTATCCACCTGACAAAGGGCTAATACACAGAATCTACAAAGAACTTAAACAAATTTACAGGAAAAAAGCAACCCCATGAAAAAGTGGGCAAAAGATATGAACAGATGCTTCTCAAAAGAAGACATTTATGTGGCCAACAAACATGAAAAAAAGCTCATCGTCACTGGTCATTAGAGAAATGCAAATCAAAACCACAGTGAGATACCATCTCATGCCAGATAGAATGGCGATCATTAAAAAGTCAGGAAACAACAGATGCTGGCGAGGCTGTGGAGAAATAGGAATGCTTTTACACTGTTGGTGGGAGTGTCAATTGGACAAACTGATTCTAAAAATTCATCTAGAGTTGCAAGAGAGTCTGAGTAGCCAAAGCAGTTGAAAAAAACAGAATTTGAAGGATTAAGAGTTGCTGAATTCAAGGCTTACTATAGAGCTATAATAATGGCCAGGTGCAGTGGCTCACACCTATAATCCCAGCACTTTGAGGGGCCGAGGTGGGCAGATCATGAGGGCAGGAGATCGAGACCATCCTGGCCAACATGGTGAAACCCCATCTCTACTAAAGTACACAAAATTATCTGGGTGTGGTGGTGCGTGCCTGTAGTCCCAGCTACTTGGGAGGCTGAGGTAGGGGAATTGCTTGAACCCGGGAAGTGGAGGTTGCAGTGAGCTGAGATTCCATCACTGCACTCCAGCCTGGCGACAGAGCTAGACTCCGTCTCAAAAAAAAAAAAAAGCTATAATAATTACACTGTGTTACTGGCATAAGGATAGACATATAGATCAATGGAATTGAATAGTGACTCCAGAAATAAACCTTACATGTGTTGTCAGATTGATTTTTGACAAGGGTACTGTGATGGTTAATTTTATGTTTCAGCTTGGCTAGGCTGTTGGAGCCCAGTTGTTTGGTCAAACAGCAGTCTAGATGTTGCTGGAAAAGTATCTGTGGATACAATTTAACATTTATAATCAGTTGACTTTAACTAAAGCTAATTACCCTCCACAAGGTGGGTGGGCTTCATCTAATCAGTTGAAGGCCTTAATAGCAAAGATGGAGGTTTCTGGGGGAAGAAACACTTCTGCTACAAGACCACAGCACGGAAACCCTGACCGAATCTCTACCTGCTGGCTTGCCCTTCAGATTTCAAACTCAAGACTGAAACATCAACTCATACCTGAATTTCCAGCCTGCTAGCCTGCCCTGCAGGGTTTGAACTTGCCATCTCTCATAATTATGTAGCAGAGTCCTTAAAATAAATGTCCATCTATCTACCTTTTTTTTTGTTTTGTTTTGTTTTTTGAGACAGTTTCACTCTGTTACCCAGGCTGGAGTGCAGTGGTGCAATCTTGGCTTACTGCAACCTCTGCCTCCCAGGCTCAAGTGATTCTTGTGCCTTAGCCTCCTGAGTAGCTGGGGCTACAGATGTGCCTCACCATACCCAGCTAATTTTTTGTATTTTTAAAAGAGACAGGGGTTTCACCATGTTGGCCAGGCTGGTCTCGAACTCCTGATCTCAAGTGATCTGCCTGCCTGGGCCTCCCAAAGTGCTGGGATTGCAGGTGTGAGCCACTGTGCCCAGCCTATCTATTTCTTATTGGTTCATTTTCTCTTGAGGACCCTGGCTAATATAGGAGCCATGACTGTTCACTGTGGAAAGATTGTTGCCGGTACAACTTGATATCCACATGCATTAAAATGAAGCTGGACCCATACTTCACATCATAAAAACTTCACAATGGATCAAAGACTAAATGTAAGAGCTAAAACTATACAATTCTTACAAGGAAATATAGGACTAAATCTTCATCGCTTTGGGGTAGGCAATCATTTTTTAGCTATGACAGCAAAATCACAAAAGGCTGAAGAGAAAAATAGATACATTGAACTTCACAAAATTAAAACCTTTGTGCTTTTAAGGACACCATCAAGAAAGTGAAAAGACAACCCACAGAATGAGAGAAAATATATGCAAATAATATATATTGTTTGAGACAAAGTCTCACTCTGTCACCCAGGCTGGAATGCAGTGGCGTAATCTCAGCTCACTGCAGCCTCCACCTCCCAGGGTCAAGCGATTCTCCTGCCTCAGCCTCCAGATTAGCTGGGATTACAGGTGTGTGCCACCATGCCCATTTAATTTTTGTATTTTTAGTAGAGACAGACTTTCGCCATGTTGGCCAGGCTGGTCTTGAACTCCTGACCTCCAGTGATCCACACTCACTTTGGTCTCCCAAAGTGCTGGGATTACAGGCGTGAGCCACTGCGCCTGGCCACAAATCATATATCTTATAAGGGACTTATATCGAAAATATATAAAAAACCCTACACTCAATAGAAAAAAGACAACCCAAGTAAAAAATGGGTGAAACATTTGAATAGACATTTCTCCAGAGAAAATATACAAATAGCCAATAAGCACATGAAAAGATGTGCAACATCGTTCATCATTAGGGAAATGCAAATCAAAACCACAATGTAAGATACCACTTCATACCCAATAGAATGGCTTTAATAAAAAAAGCAATAGCAAGTGTTGACAAGAATGTGGAGAAATTCAAATGCTCATACTTTGCTGATAGGAACATAAAATGGCACAGCCAATTTGGAAAACAGTCTGAATTAGCTGGGTGTGGTGGCGCATGCCTATAATTCCAGCTACTCGAGAGGCTAAGGCCTTTTGAATCACTTGACCCTGGGAGGTGGAGGTTGCGGTGAGCCGAGATCGCATCATTTGCACTCCAGCCTGAGTTACTGTTTGACTCAGTAATTTCACTCCTACATATACATGCAAGAGAAAAGAAAACATATGTCCACATAAAAGCTTGTACATGCATGTTCATGGCAACATTATTCACGATAGCCAAGAAGTGGAAACCATTCAACTGTCCATCCACTGGTAAATGGATAAACAAAATGTGGTCTAACTGTACAAGGAAATACTACTTAGCAATAAAAGAATAAAGTAACGATACATGTAACAACATGGGTGAACCTTAAAATCACTAGATTGCCTGAAAGAAGTCAGACACAAAGACCACACATTTTTTTGGTCCCACTTATGGGACCAAATGTCCAGCATCAGCACATCCATAGACAGTTGATTGGTGCTTGCCATGTGCCTGGGCATGGGGTGGGTAGGGAATCAGTGAGTGCAAGTAGGTATGGGGTTTTCTTTTAGGGTGAGGAAAGAGTGATAGTGATGAATGCGCAACCCACTGAATATACTAAACACTCCATTGTACAGTTTAAAAGGTTGAACTTTAGGCTGGGTGCGGTGGCTCATGCCTGTAATCCCAGCACTTTGGGAGACTGAGGCGGGTGGATCACCTGAGGTCAGGAGTTCGAGACCAGCCTAGCCAACATGGGGAAACGCTGTTTCTACTAAAAGTACAAAAATCAGCTGGGCGTAGTGGTGGGCGACTGTAATCCCAGCTACCCAGGAGGCTGAGGCAGGAGAGTTGCTTGAACCCAGGAGGCAGAGGTTGCAGTGAGCCGAGATCACACCACTGCACTCCAGCCTGGGTAACAAGAGTGAAACGTCATCTCAAAAATAAATAAATAAATAAATAAATAAATAAAAATTAAAATAAAATAAAGTAAAAGTTTGAACTTTATGGTATATGAGTATCTCAATAAAGCTATTATATTAAAAATAGATTTCTTTGGAGAGCTGAGGGATATTGATTTAGACCTCAATTACTGATTTTTTCCCCCTATCTTTCACAGTATTTTTACCTCAGTTCTGAATCCCTGGATAACCATTCATAACCTTCAAACCTCGGAGAATTCCTAAAACAGTGTTTGTGGAGAGGGAGAATGGGGAGATTCAGATATGATTTGGCCTGTAGACTTTCCTTCCTATCTTTTTGCTACTTATAGCAAGTATCTTACAATTTGGACACATGACATACACATTTCACCTCCTGCATTATGAGGACGTACATAATGGAGTCTGAATTGTGACACTGATCCGCATCTCATAGTTGCAGCTATTGGCAGGATGAATTTTTAGTCATCCACAGTTAATGAGGAACAAATGAAAAGGACCTTATAATGGTTCATAGGCTTCAATTCCACCCACCCTATGTGTAGTACTGCTTGATGCCACACTTAACTGCAGTAGTATTTGTTTAATGAACGTTTCCTTCATTCATTTGTTTAGAAAAATATTAGGCACCCCCTCTGTGGGAGGTGCTGCTAGGCTGTGGGGATTCCAGGGGGAGCATGCAGACAGGGTTCCCACCTTCAGGGAGCTTAGCTCTTTTGAAAGAATTCAGATAATAAACAAGTAAACTGATAAGATACTTACGTATAGTTATAGGTGAAAAAAGAAGATAATGGAATCACAAATGACTGGATTGGGGGTGGGGTCATACCCTAGGGACACAGTCTTTTTTTTTTCTTTCTTTGAGACAGAGTCTTGCTCTGTCGCCCAGGCTGGAGTGCAGTGGTGCTATCTAGGCTCACTGCAACCTCCGCCTCTCGGGTTCAAGCGATTCTTCTGTCTCAGCCTCCTGAGTAGCTGGGACTACAGGTACGCACCACTGGTTAATTATTTTTTTATTTTTATTTTTTTTTGTATTTTAATAGAGACGGGGTTTCACCATGTTGGCCAGGCTGGCCTTGAACTCCTGATTCATGATCTACCCACCTTGGGCTCCCAGAGTGCTGGGATTATAGGCATGAGCCACCGTGCCCGGCTGGGACAGTCTTTTGAGAGGAGGTGACAATGAAAGATGAGGCAAGTGAAGAAATGGAGGAGGCTCTCTCAAGGAGAGGTGACAATACGAAGGACAGAGGCAAAAACAAATTGGGGTATTCCAGGAGGGAAAGAAGGGGATAGCTAAAGCTAAGAGGGTTGGGAGGCCAGCAGAGGCCAGATCACCCAGGGCACTCTGATAGTTCAGCAGTGTGTTCTGCTACTAGGGCATTGTGATGGTCCTGTAGTGTGACTTGTTCTCTCTCTCTCCCTTTTTTTTTTGAGACAGAGTCTTGCTGTGTCACCCAGGCTGGAGTGCAGTGGCGTGATCTTGGCTCACTTCAACCTCTGCCTCCTAAGTTCAAGCAATTCTCCTGCCTCAGCCTCCCGAGTAGCTGGGATTACAGGCGCCCGCCACCTTGCCTGGCTAATTTTTGTATTTTTAGTAGAGATGGGTTTCACCATGTTGGCCAGGCTGGTCTTGAATTCCTGACCTCAGGTGATCCACCCACCTCAGCCTCCCAAAGTGCTGGGGTTACAGGCATGAGCCACTGTGTCCTGCCTTTTGTAGTGTGACTTGTTCTAGGGGAAAGGGGAATCCAGTGGAGGGTTAAGAAAGAGATCTGACCTGAAAACCTTTCAAATTTCAAAGATCATCTTGGCTGCAGTATGGGGTGGGGTGGGATGGGGTGGGATGGGGCTTGGACGCCTTTTTTTTTTTTTTGGAGATAGCTTTCTTTTGGAAAAAGAGCTGGACAGAGGGTGCGGAGGCCGATCCAAGGTTTGTGAGGCCTAATCATACAGTTTAAGGGCCTTCTATAAGAAAAATTAAAAACTAAACACAAAGTGAGATAGAAGACCCTGCAATGAGATAACACAAAAATGAGATAGAGGGTCCTGAGCAAGGGAGAGGCTCCGACACTGAAGCTTCTGGAGTTTCATGGTGAGTCCCCCCAGCGGTGGGGGTGAGGTCGGGAGAGATCAAGAATGCCCAGGTTTTGTGACTGAGCAACTCGTGATGCCATTAAGCTGAGAAAGAGGTGTTTGGGGTAAGGTCTGGAGGGAAGAGCTGGGTTTCCTTTGTGGCACTTTTGTGGTACCCAGGAAACAGCCATGTGGCTGAGGATAGAGGGACAATGGAACCCAGGAAGAGGGCAAGGCTGGAAATGGCAAGCCATCATTTTCATGGCATTTAAAGTTGTGGAAGTGGACGACATCAGGTTGGAAAGAGAGAAGAGAGCCAAGCAATCAGCCGCAAGACGACTCCACCTGAGGCCAGGCCATGGCGGTTTCTAGTTTATATCTAGTCCAAATATAATAGCATATTTAACATTAGTCACTTTAAGTTCTAATTCTCTTTTTCTCTCTGATTGCAAGGATTTCTTTCTTTACTTTTTTTTTCTGAGACAGAGTCTCATTCTGTCTCACTCTGTCACTCAGGCTGGAGGGCAGTGGCACGATCTCGGCTCACTGCAATCTCTACCTCCTGGGTTCAAGCGTTTCTCCTGTCTCAGCCTCTAGAGTAGCTGGGATTACAGAAGACAGGGTTTCTTTAACATTTAAGGAATCCACTGATCTACTTCTGGAATCTTCAGATATAAAAAAGAGAAGGAATCCACTAATGCATGTAAGGATAGTGGGCTGAACAAGTAGGCACTAATGATCAAAACTAGTCAATTCAAAAAATTATTTGATCAAAGAATTGTTTATTTTTATTGTTTTTATTTTTATTTTTTCCTATACTTCAGGAGTAGTAGGGTTTATTTGTGCCAAGGAAATAACTAGTTTTCTGTAAATTGTCTTCAACCATTCAGGCCTCCTACCAGCTAATGTAATTCTCCACCTCTCACTGAGAAACATTGTTTAACAATATGGAATGATCATTTAAAGAACTTAGATCAGGCTGAGTGTGGTGGCTCATGCCTGTAATCCCAGGACTTTGGGAGGTAGGTGGATATCACCTGAGGTCAGGAGTTCGAGACCAGCCTGGCCAACATGGTGAAACCTTGTCTCTACTAAAAATATAAACAAAATTAGCCAGGTGTGGTGGTGCAGGCCTATAGTCTCAGCTACTCAGGAGGCTGAGGTGGGGGAATTGCTTGAACTGGGGAGGTGGAGGCTGCAATGAGCTGAGATCACGCCACTGCACTCCAGCCTGGGCAACAGAATGAGATGCCATCTCAAAAAAAAAAAAAAAAAAAAAAGATGTTAGATCAAACTAATATTAAGAGGTCAAAAGACCATCTTCTTCCCATCTTAATCTAAAGATTTGTCTAGTTTTGTTTATACACTTAAGTTTTCATTTGATTATTCAGAGGGATAATAAACCCTACCCTTTTAAAGAATGTGGGAGTGAGTGGGAAAAGTAGGAATGCGTTTTAAAGTCTATCTGCCATGTAAAATCAGTGATATTGGACCCGTGTGATAAGAATGCTTGTTTTACATGGCTTCAGCTATCCATAGACCCAGCATTTTCTCTTCAAACATAGCTACATTTAGAAAATCTTAATATAGCTTAAAATAGGAATTTTGGTATTTGGACCTGGACACTGCCACTATAAAGGGATCCCATTATGTTATGATGTTATTATTCAAGCTGGTTGGAGTCAGTTTGCAGAGACTCCTATTCCACCAATCACTTGGCTTGTGTGAATTGACTATTTAGTGGCTGTGAGATTGAGGATAAGGGCTAAATCTTTTCTAATAAGAGGACTATTTAAAAACCAGAAGAAAATCATACATTTCAGCTGTGAACTTTAGGAGAAAGTTTAGAGAAAAGATTCTGTACATATCTTTAGTTTCATATGGTAATAGGTTATAAAACATATGAAATCAAAGTAAAGAGCTAGAAGTGATGGGGTACTGTTAAAATAGGGTGCTCGGGGAAGACCTTCCTGAGGGTGAGATCCAACAATGTATTGCTTTATGAAAATTAATTTTCTGGCAGAGCAAAGGTATTTAAAAGATTAGTATTGAAAATGCTCAACCTACTTTCTTATGACTTCTGTAAAAAAATACTTTTTTATATGTCAGATTTTTAAGTTATGATAACACAACATTTTGATTTCTTTCTGTGTTTGAGTGATAACCTTCTATGCTTTATCTCATTTAATTCTCATATGTAACCAATGATCCTTCAACCATTTTGTCAAGAAAACTCTTTAAACATGTATTCATTCCTTCCTGGCCTTTTGAAACCTTTTGAAACACTGAATTATTTTTCACCTTTCCAGAGCGGGGCATATAGGATAGAAGTTGGCCCTTGGGGTCAGGGGATCCTGGCTGTAGTTGCAGCTTCCCCCTTAACTAGCTGTGATTCTGAACTGAGTTCTCCATGCTTCCCAAGGCCTCATCTGTAAATTTCCTCATCCGTAAATTGGGAGAGTTGGACAGCTCCCTAGGGGACCCTCCCAGCTCCAGTGTCTAGGGACCATCAAGTCGGTTATGTCACAGGGTTGTAGGAGAGTGGTGGATACAGAGGACACTTAGGCTTGCTTGCCCTGAAGTGAAATTGTTCTGGAACTCTGGAATTTCAACTCTTATATTTCTGCCTGTGTTTTGGAAGTGTTTTCCCTGCTCATTTTCTCCATCAGATAGTGTCGTTTATTGTAGTTGCCAACATAAAATGACAGCTGTCTCCACTTGTCAGCTGCTCTTATCATCTGGTTTGCTGTGTGCTTTGGAAGGCAGATGACCAAGCACGTATGAACTAGGCACAAGAGCATATGAACCTGACACAGAGAAGACAGCTGAGGATATTTCCTGTAGAGTAGCATGTGTGAATTTGGTAAAGTATTTGGCCACTTAGGTATTTTTCTTTTTCTTCTTCTTTTATTTATTTTTTTTGAGATAGGGTCCCACTCTGTCACCCAGGCTGGAGTGCAGTGGCAGTCATGGCTCACTGCAGTCTTGACCTCCCCAGCTCAAGGAATCCTCTCACCTCAGCCTCCTGAGTCCCTGGGACTACAGATGCATTCCACCATGACTGGCTAATTTTTTCTATATTTTGTCTCACTATGTTACCTAGGCTGACCTCAAACTCCTAGGCTCAAGTGATCCTCCCACCTCAGCCTCCCAAAGTGCTGGGATTATAGGTGTGAGCCGCTGTGCATGGCCGGTATTTTTCACTTGGAGGTTTATAACTGCATTCCAGAATTTTCACTCTACTGGAAAACGAACAGAATGCTCCAGTACAATTCTGTCTCATATACTAGTTAGTGTCTTTGAGGTTCCATCACAGACAAATGACAGAGGAAAGCAAAGCTGTTTAGGAAGGTCTAAATTGAACATTCGATAATAAAGGCGTTCCCATTTGACAAGTCCCTGGTATCTAATACTTTATAAGATGACATTGAGCCGTTTTTACCCCTAGTTAGAGGATTAAGTTCTAGGAGAAGTTAAGCAGGTGGTTCCTTAAGTAAGTAGTCTTTGGACTACTTAGGGATTGATTTTGTTTTCCCATAATGAAAATGAATTCTGTTTTCCTTTGTTTACTTGACTTTAGTGATCTCTGAAAACTAAGATAAAATATACTCAGCCTCTGAGGGAATACAACCTTAATGTACAGAAGACAAAATAGGGACTCTGAAGATTTTAAACAGAACATCTTGAGATTTGAGAAATTAAAGGCAGTAAAAACCAGACTGCTTGTAAGCACTTTTTTTTCCTCCATAGGAAAGCAGGGTCGATAATCCTGATGGGTTGGATTTCAATTAATTGGTGAATAGAAGGTAAAATGATCAAGAAACAAATATCGTAATTGTAGGAGAAAATAGGAACTTTTTTGTTTTAAAGGAAATAAAGAATAGAATTCACAGTGAACAGAGACAGCATAAAATCTGATAATTCTAGACTCACTTGAGTACCACAAGGATCCCGATCAGGGAAAACAGCTGGGCCTACACATGGGTCCCGGAAAGGCTTCTCCCCAGAACCACCTAAGTGAAATAAAAACTCATTTCTGACTGTTTCAGGATGGTCACACAGACCTTTAGGATAATAACCAACATTCTTTCGGGCAACTCTAACCAAGTGATGCCTCCTTAAGGTTTTGGAGTGAGTCCCTAGCTCATGTAAGGCATGAACCAAAGAACAATGAGCCGTCATAAAACCGTCATTGTTTCATACTTGGTTTTTGTGTAGAATGTTCTCCAAATCATTGTCTCTGACCTTTCCTTCCTCTTGGGTATGACTGTGGTGACTCCAGGAGATGAACTAAAGGGACCTCCTGGATCTCACAGGGAAAGCCTTTCCCTCCAGTACCATGCTAATTTGTTCCTTGGTGCAGATGAAATTCTTAAATGGTTTCATCTGGATGTGAGGTTTTGGGATGACTTACTGTGGTCAGAGCTGTTCCCGGCACTATGGCTGCTCCAGTTGTGGGATGTCATCAGTCCCACAGTTCTGACCTCCTGGCTCAGAGACGTCACCATGGAGACACCTGGCTGCTATTGTGACCCGCAGGAGGTCAGCTGGCTCCCGCTGGTGGGCATTTCTACTGCCCACCCTGCCAGCTTCACGGGCCCACACTGCACAGGCATTTTGACGTTACAGGCTAGCCCAAGCTCCCGAAGCTGTGAAAAGGAAAGGGAGCTATCTATAGGCCTTTGAGAACTTAAAACCCATGTTGCTGGGGGCCACTCCGATTGGGTACAAATATGTCATCAAATTCCGTTTTGAAACTGTCTGAGTAGCTTCTTTACCTACAGATTTTGATTCTATTCACTACTCAATACTGAAAAGAGAAATTGATCTCTCAAATAGACAAAGATAAATTTGTACGGAAACAACAGGAAATTCCGTATTACATAAATTTATGTCAACTGGGTTTGTAATTCAATTACTTTTTCTTTTATTTTAGTGGACATGTAATAATTACAAATATTGGCTGGGCGGGGTGGCTCATGCCTGTAATCCCAGCACTTTGGGAGGCTGAGGTGGGGGGATCATTGAGCTCAGGAGTTCAAGACCAGTCTTGGCAACATGGCAAAACCCCATTTCTATGAAAAATGCAAATATTAGATGGGTGTGGTGGTGCACACCTGTAGTCCCAGCTGCTCAGGAGGCAGAGGTGGGAGGATCATCTGAACCTGGGGAGGTTGAAGTTGCAGTGAGCTGTGATTGCACCACTGCACTCTAGCCTGGGCAACAGAGTGAGACCTTGTCTCAAAAAATAAACAATAAAAAATTGTAGATATTTAGGGGATGTAATTAAATTATTATATGACAGATTAACATCAGTTTTGCCCTGTATTCTCGTGGTTCTCAATGCCCTAGCTTTGTACATTTAGTTTGTTTTTTTGAAACAGATTCTCACTCTGTTGCCCAGGCTAGAGTGCAGTGGCGTGATCTCGGCTCATTGCAACCTCTGCCTTCCGGGTTCAAGAAATTCTCCTGCCTCAGCCTCCCAAGTAGCTGGGATTACAGGTGCCCACCACCATGCTCGACTAATATTTGTATTTTAGTGGAAACAGGGTTTCACCACGTTGGCCAGGCTGGTCTCGAACTCCTGATTTGGTGATCCCCCTGCCTCGACCTCCCAAAGTGCTGGGATTACAGGTGGGAGCCACCGTGCCTGGCCTAGTTTTTGTATTTTTAGTAGAGATGGGGTTTCACCATGTTAGCCAGGCTGGTCTTGAACTCCTGATTTCGTGATACCCCTCTTTCGGCCTCCCAAAGTGCTGAGATTACAGGCATGAGCCACCGCACCCAACCAGGAAACTTAAAACCATCAGATCTCGTGAGACTAATTCACTATCATGAGAACAGCACAGGAAAGACCTGCCCCTATGATTCAATTACCTCCTACCAGGTTCCTCCCATGACACATGGGAATTGTGGGAGTTACAACTCAAGATGAGATTTGGGTGGGGACACAGCCAAACCACGAGTGGCCTTATTTGCCTTTTATTCATTCTACTTCATGTAGCTATAGATGGGCTGTGAGAATCTTGGATAATTGGAAAACCCCATGGTCTTTTTTTTTTTTTTCCTCTTATAAAATGTCCACCCTCTGATGATCATTTAGATATGTTGATATGTTGTCCTTCAGTTAACATTATTTTAGGATCTTTCTTTCTCTTTCTTTCTTTTCTTTTCTTTTCTTTCTTTCTTTCTTTCTTTCTTTCTTTCTTTCTTTCTTTCTTTNTTTCTTTTCTTTCTTTCTTTCTTTCTTTCTTTCTTTCTTTCTTTCTTTCTTTCTTTCCTTTTCTTTCTTTCTCTTTCTTTCTTTCTTTCTTTCTTTCTCTTTCTTTCTTTCTTTCTTTCTTTCCCTTCCTTCCTCCCTCCCTCCCTCCCTCCCTTCCTTCCTTCCTCCCTCCCTCCCTCCCTCCCTTTCTCTCTCTCTTTCTTTCTTTCTTTCTTTCTTTCTTTCTTTCTTTCCCTTTCTTTCTTTCTTTCTTTCTTTCTTTCTTTCTTTCTTTCTTTCTTTCTTTCTTTCTTTCTTTCTTTCTTTCTTTCTTTCTTCTTTCTTTCTCTTTCTTTTCTTTCCCTCCTTCCTTCCTTCCTTACTGCTTCTGCTTCTGCTTCTGCTTCTGCTTTCTTTTTTTTTTTTGAGATAGAGTCTCACTCTGTCGCCCAGGCTGGAGTGCAGTGGCATGATCTTGGCTCACTACAGCCTCCACCTCTCAGTTTCAAGTGATTCTTCTGCCTCAGCCTCCCCAGTAGCTGGGATTACAGGCACCTGCCACCATGCCTGGCTAATATTTGTATTTTTAGTAGAGACAGGGTTTCACCATGTTGATCAGGCTGGTCTCGAACTCCTGACCTTAGGTGGTCCACCCGCCTCGGCCTCCCAAAGTGCTGGGATTACAGGCATGAGCCACCAGGCTGGGCCCAGGACATTTCTTTTAATTCTGTTATACTGTTAAGGGCAGTGGTATCTGTGTTAATGATGGATAATAATGTACATTGTTTTTTGTTTAAAAGAAGAGAAAGGGGGCCAGGTGCAGTGGCTGACGCCTATAATCCCAGCACTTTGGGAGGCCGAGGGGGGTTGGATCATGAGGTCAGGAATTCAAGACCAGCCTGGCCTACATGGTGAAACCCTATCTCTACTAAAGATACAAATAATTAGCCGGGTGTCGTGGTGCGCACCTGTAATCCCAGCTACTTGATAGGCTGAGGCAGGAGAATTGCTTGAACTGAGGAGGCGGAGGTTGCAGACAGCTGAGATAACACCATTGCACTCCAGCCTGGGTGACAGGGCAACTCCGTCAAAAAAAAAAAAAAAAAAAAAAAAAAGGAAGAGAAACGAAGAAAAGTGTTTGTCCTTATTTCTTAAAATATTCAGTGAATATTGTGTTCAAGTGATTAACTGTGGTGCCTTCAGCTGCCCCTGAAGTAGTCATAACTTTTTACTCTAACTCCTAAACGTAACACCACATCTACCCATATACAAACAGGTACATACTTATTTATTTTTTAACATCATTAGTCTTAGTTTTTTGAATGTTGAACCTGCAGGCTTTAAAAGTACAACTTAGGGCCAGGCACGATGACTCACTAGCACTTTGGGATGCCAAGGTGGGAGGATTGCCTGAGCCCAGGAGTTTGAGATCAGCCTGGGCAACATAGCAAGATCCTGCCCATACAAAAAATAAAAAATTAGCCTGGTCTGCTGGCACAAACTTGTAGTCCCAGCTACTTGGGAGGCTGAGGTAGGAGGATTGCTTGAGCCCAGGAGGTTGAGGCTGCAGTGAGCTGTGATTACTCCACTGCATGCTAGCCTGGACATTGGAGAGGGACCATGTCTCGGGAAAAAGAAAGAAAGAGAGAAAGAAAGAAAAAATCCAACTGAAAAAATAATTTAGCTGGGTGCGGTAGCTCACGCCTGCGCCTGTAATCCCAGCACTTAGGGAGGTCAAGGCAGGCGGATCACTTGAGGCCAGGAGTTTGAGACCAGCCTGGCCAACATGACGAAACCCTGTTTTGAGTAAAAATTCAAAAATTAGCCTGCTGTGGTGGTGTGCACCTGTAATCCCAGCTACTGAGGAAGCTGTGGCAGGAGAATCACTTGAACCTGGGAGACGGAAGTTGCAGTAAACCAAGATTGTGCCACTGCACTCCAGCCTGGGCTATAGAGAGAGAAACCTTGTCTCAAAAAAAAAAAAAAAAAAAAAAAAAATTAAAGTGTTCACAACATAAATGAAGCAGCTCATTTAGAGAGGAAGGGAAATGCCTGGAAGCCAAGTGTTGGCGTTTCCACCAAGGCTGAGCATTCTTATATGGAGAGCCTGCCGAACTGCCTTTCTTGGGATGCATATTTTCATGCTACATCATACATTTGGTGAAGCAATTCAGCTACACCCTTTCAGTGGGGGCTGAAGATGAATCAGCTCATCATGTTGTAATTCAGAAAAAAGCGAGGTTTATTTTTTTTCAGGCAATCATTCTAAAATGCCGGAGGAAATGAAGCCCCTTAGCCCACTGGCCCCGATCTGTGCCGGCTTTTGTGCTAAAATGGAGAGGCTGTTCTGCAGGACTTGCTCCTCAAACAAAGGATCTTCCCGAAATGCATCTCCACAGACCTTCTACTCAAAAATTCATCTCTGTGGGAGAGGGGACATTTTGTAGCATTTTGTCTTCAGCTTGTACTCTACAAAAATCAAACTTCAGATATGAAAATTCTTTTCAACTATAGATTCATTGAACTAGAAAGGGCCAGAAGAACTCTAATTGATACAATTAGGACTTACATAATTTATGTTAAGAGAAGATTAGATATGAAGCAACCCAGAGAATAAGAGTCTAATCTGCACTTAACCTTTTATTTTTATTTTTTCTTTTCTTTTCTTTTTTCTTTTCTTTCTTTCTTTCTTTTTGTTTTTTTCTTTGAGACGAAGTTTTGCTCTAGTTGCCCAGGCTGGAGTGCAATGGCACCATCTCAGCTTATCACAACCTCTGCCTCCCGGGTTCAAGCAATTCTCCTGCCTCAGCCTGGGATTACAGGCATGTGCCACCACGCCTGGCTAATTTTGTATTTTTAGTAGAGAAGGGGTTTCTCCATGTTGGTCAGACTGGTCTCAAACTCCAGACCTCAGGTAATCTGCCTGCCTCAGCCTCCCAAATTGCTGGGATTATAGGCATGAGCCACCGCACCTGGCCTAACCTTTTAAAAAGAAATTTTTCACGGGCAAAAGATCTGAATAGACATTTCTCCAAAGAGGGTATACAAATAGCTAATAAGCCCACAAAAAGATGCCCATACATGGGAGGTTGAGGCAGGAGAATCACTTCAACCTGGGATGTGGAGGTTGGAAGTTGCAGTGAGCTGAGATCATGCCACTGCACTCCAGCCTGGGTGACAGAGCGAGACTCTGTCTCGGGGGGGGAAAAAAAAGATGCCCAACATTAGTCATCAGGGAAATGCAAATCGAAACCACAATGAGATACCACTTCATACAAACTAAAATGGCTATAATCAAAAAGTCATAATAATAATGTTGGTGGGTATGT
Source organism: Theropithecus gelada (assembly GCF_003255815.1). Lineage (NCBI taxonomy): Eukaryota > Metazoa > Chordata > Mammalia > Primates > Cercopithecidae > Theropithecus > Theropithecus gelada. The sequence continues at coordinate 37,072,082 of NC_037685.1, read as the reverse complement.
GGAGAAATCGGAATCCTCTTACACTGCTGGTGGGAGTGTGAAGTGGTGCAGCTGATTTGGAAAACAATCTGGCATTTTCTTGAAAAGTTAAACAGAGTTCCATTTGACCCAGCAATTCTGCTCTTTGGCATATACCCAAGAGAAAAGGGAACTTGTAGTCCCAGCTACTTGGGAGGCTGAGGTGGGAGGATCACTTGAACGTGGGAGGTCAAGGTTGCAGTGAGCTATGATTGCACCACCGCAATCCAGCACGGGCAACAGAGTGAGACCCTGTTTCTAAAAAAAAAAAAAAAAAGTGCGAACAACCCAAATGTCCATCAGCTGAGGAATGGATAAATGAAATGTGGTATATGCATACAATGGAATATTATTTAGCAATAAAAAGAAACATGAAATACTGATATATGCTCCAACATTGGATGAACTTTAAAAACAGTACACTAAGGGAAAGAAGGCAGTCACAAAAGATTACATATTATGTGATTTAATTTATATGAACTAGAATAGGCAAATCTATAAAGACAAAGTTGACTAATGGTTGCTTAGGGCTAGTGGAGCTGTTGGGGGGTGGGGCAGGAGAATGGTAGCTAAAGGGTGTGGTTTTTTTAATGGATAAAAGTGTTCTAAAATGGATTATGTTTATGGTTACCCAGCTATGAATATACTAAAAACCAAGAAGGGTACTTTAAATGAGTGAGTTGTATGGTATGTGAATTATATCTCAAGAAGAAAGAAAGAATGAAAAAGAAATCTCTCTAGGTTTCTTCCTGGTTGCCAGAAAATTCTTTTTTTTTCTTTTTTCTTTTTCTTTTTTTTTTTGAGACAGGATCTTGCTCTGTCACCCAGGCTGGAGTGCAGTGGTGTGATCACTGCTTACTGCAGTCTTGACCCCCCAGGTTTGAGGGATCCCCCCACCTCAGCCTCCCAAGTAGCTGAGACTGCAGGTATGAGCCACCATATCCGGCTAATTTTAACATTTTATTTTTTTTGTAGAAACAGTCTCCCTATGTTGCCCAGGTGGTCTTGAACCCCTGGACTCAAGTGATCCTAATACCTTGGCTTCCCAAAGTGCTGGGATTACAGGCATGAGCCACTGTGTCTTTCCAGAAAATTCTTTCCCATATTTGGTATTTTTCTTTTGCTCACTCTAATCAACACTTGTTTTGTTTTTGGTGGAGACAGAGAAGGGTAAACACTTCCTTGTCTTGAATCATAAATCTTCTAATACTCAAAGGCCATTAGTATATTAGCCATTTGGAGGAAGTGATTTCAGTGCCTTTAACCTTTCCTTATAGGATTCATTGTTATGCCATTATTTGCCTTTCTACCTCTCCAGGAGCTTTTTAACCATTCTGGGCCTCAGATTCTTCACCTATAAAATGAGACTGGTGGACTAGATCTCAAAGACCCCTTCCAGGTCTGAAGTCCTGTCATGAATGTCGGCATCCTTTGAGAAAGCATGAACATGTACAAATGAAAACAGTTTTCTGAACCATGGAAGGCAAAACTGTAATCAGCTATGAAAAGAAGCTGGAAACAGACTGAGGTAGACAAGTTTTACAATCAGTGAACACAGCATGAAGTGGGCACAGCAAAGGCCTGAGAGTCAGGAAACTTAATCTCTGCTTTGATGACTCATGGTAAGATTTGGGAGAAGTCACATGACCTCTTGAGTACATTTTCTTTTCTATAAAATGGGCATCATATAACCTGCCTACCTCTCTCTAAGCAATGTTCTCACTGAGTGATTAAACAAGTAAATATTTTTGTAATGCACAGATTATAATATTTTATATATGATTCACAACAAAAGTGCTGTCATTGAAACAATTCTTTCCTTGAAAGAAAATTTACGATACGTATTTTTTTTTAATTCATTTCATTTTGGTTTTATCATCTCCTCTTAAAACTTAATGAATATAGGCTGGGCGCAGTGGCTCACGCCTGTAATCCCAGCACTTTTGGAGGCTGAGGTGGGCAAATCACTTGAAGCCAGGAGTTTGAGACCAGCCTGGCCAACATGGTGAAACCTCGTCTCTACTAAAAATACAGAAATTAGCCAGGGGTGGTGGCACAGCCTGTAATCCTGGCTACTCAGGTGGCTGAGGCACAAGAATTGCTTGAGCCTGGGAGGCAGAAGTTGCAGTGAGCGGAGATGACGCCAGTGCACTTCAGTCTGGGCGACAGAGCAAGACTCTGTCTTAAAAACAAAACAAAACAAAAAACTTAATGAATATGGCATAGTAAAATGTAAAGAAATATAAAAATAAAAGCTTAATGAAATCATGATTAATGTGAACAAAGTTTATGAGAACATTAAAAATTAATAAGAAGTATTTTTCTTCCAAATTTGGCTTTGTAAAAGCCTATGTTAATTATAAAAATTGTTAAGCATTTTTCTAGTTGCCACTTCTCCCACATCTATATTGTTCTCATTGTTAAGGTGTCTTATATTGCTTTTTTAAAAATTATACTTTAATTTCTGGGGTACATGTGCAGAATGTGCAGTTTTGTTACATAGGTAAACACGTGCCATGGTGGTTTGCTGCACCCATCAACCCATCATCTACATTAGGTATTTCTCCTAATGCTATTCCTTCCCTAGCCTCCCACCCCCTGACAGGCCCCAGTGTGTAATGTTCCCTTCCCTGTGTCCGTGTGTTCTCATTATTCAGCTCCCGCTTATGAGTAAGAACATGCGGTGCTTGGTTTTCTGTTCTTGTGTTAGTTTGCTGAGAACGATGGTTTCCAGCTTCATCCATGTCCGGTGTCTTATGTTTCTGAGTAGAACCAGAGGTCAAGGGACCATGTCAAATCTCTCCATTGTTACACCTTAATGCATGTAACAATGCCATGCACCTGGTATTTCCTCATTAAATACTGATGACATTTATTGCCTGCTAATGGAAGAGGTTGAACTGCTCAATATAAATAGGACATTGAAAACTTGCAGTCCAGACAGAAGTTTTTTGTGTGAGTCTAGTGATTTCTGAGAACCATAAAGCTAATTTAAAGCATCTTAGGCAATAACAAATATCTCATGGTATTCATGAGATCAATGACATCATGAAACTTAGGAAACTGAACAATCGTTGCATAAGTTGACACACTTAAAAGAGAGATGGTCTTCCAAGCATGGAGAGCATATGATTTTCCAGGGGTACCACCTTTGCTCAAAAGAGCATGGAAATTCCCCTGTTTGGAATTTGGAATCTGTCCAGAGTCAGATTACCATCCCTCAGGAAAGTCAACCTCATTTCTTATAGCCATACAATGTGATTAATGATGTTTGCTCTTCCTCTCTTGTAAGCTATTGAGTTATCTTCAAATAGGATGCGTTGCATAGGTAACAATGGGATCATGCCAATTACTGTGTAATTGGAGTTAGAGATAGGTCTGCTTAAAATCAAGAACAATAAACATCCATAGAGCTGAGATTGCCAGTGTCCCAGATACTTTCAGGTGTGTTGTTACATCCTTAAAACTACCCTTTGTGACAGGTGGTACTTTCCTCAGGAATACGGGACATTCAGGGATATCCACACAGATTCTGGGCCATGGGAGAGTCCAGATGGGCTGTACAGTCTGAAGTTGCTGATAGCTGTCACTCTTGCTGGGGGTCACCTGGCACATTGCTTGTTGCTACTGGGATGTCCACTCAGGGCACAGCAAACCACTGTAGTTTATTAGCACAGCAACAAGCAGTGCTCACTAAGGGCTATGAAGTTGCTGGCTTTGGCCAAGGTCCCAGCTTGCTTTCTGGGGCTGAGACTAAGGGTGTTCACATTGACAGGGTTCAGGCCATCTTGAGGCCACTCTCTGCTCCTCCAGGAGTGGAGGGCCCACCTTCTTTCCTTCTCAACTCCTCCTATTTTTTCTTCCTCCCCAGGATGCTCTAACTTCCTCCCAAGCTCTTTTTTTTTTTTTTTTTTGAGACAGAGTTTTGCTTTGTTGCCCAGGCTGGAGTGCAGTGGTGTGATCTCAGCTCACTGCAACCTCTGCCTCCTGGGTTCAAGCAATTCTTGTGCCTCAGCCTCCTGAGTAGCTGGGATTACAGGCGCCCACCACCACACCTGGCTGGTGTTTTGTATGTCAGTAGAGACAGAGTTTCACCATGTTGCCCTTGCTGGTCTCAAACTCCCGAGCTCAGGCAATCTGCATTTCTCAGCTTCCCAAAGTGTTAGGATTACAGGCGTGAGCCGCTGTGCCCGGCCCCAAGCTCTTGTTTAAGGATGAATCTTATAGGCTGCCTCTTTAGAACCTTGCCTTTTGACTCTTTAAAAACAAACAGACAAACAAACAAAACAAACAAGCACCAAAATGCCAAACTCAGGTTTGGCTTTAAAACGATTGTTATGTGTTTAGCTCAACTGGAAAAACTGAATGAAAAAATGTATAGCTCATGTATACAATAAGGTAGATTATCAAACACATACAGCAGAAAGCTCATTTCAGATCAGAAGTTCTACATTCAGTGTCACAGTGAGGATGGTAGAAATGAAAACATTTTATTCATTATTTTGCATGTTGCCTATTTTTTTCTAATTTTTAAAATACACATATTGCTTCTTTCTCTGTTAATGAAAGGTTATTTTAAATGACTGCACTAATACAGTTTGTATTGTGATAAAATATACATGACAAAATTTACCATCTTATCAAATTTTTTTTTTTTTTTTTTTTTAGATGGAGTCTCTTTCTGTCGCCCAAGCTGGAGTGCAGTAGTATGATCTTGGCTCACTGCAATCTCTGCCTCCCAGGTTCAAGCGATTCTTGTGCCTCAGCCTCCCATCCTGAGTAGCTGAGATTACAGGCGTGAGTCACCACGCCCGGCTAATTTTTTGCATTTTTAGTAGAGACGAGGTTTCAGCAGGTTGGTCAGACTGGTCTCAAACTCCTGGTCTCAAGCAATCTGCCCGCCTCGGCCTCCCAAAGTGCTGGGATTACAGGTGTGAGCCACTGTGCCTGGCCCTGTCTTACCAATTTTTAAGAGTACAGTTCAGCAGCATTAAATATATTCACAATGTTGTACAGCCATCGCCACCATCATGTCCAGAATTTTTTTGGTGTGAAACAGGGTCTCACTCTGTTGCCCAGGCTGGAATGCTATAGCACAATCACTGCTCACTGCAGCCCCGACCTCCCAGGCTCCAGTGATGCTCCCACCTCAGCCTCCCGAGTAGCTAGGACTGCAGGTGTGCACCACTATGCCTGGCTAATTTTTTAAATTTTTTGTAGAGATGGGCTGGTCTGTGCCCTATGTTGCCTAGGTTGGTCTCAAACTCCTAAACTCAAGTGATCCTCCTGCTGTAGCCTCCCAAAGTGCAGGGATTACAGGTGTGAGCCACAGCACCCGGCCCGGAATTTTTTTCATCTTGCAAATCTGAAATTCTGTATACATTAAATGCTAACTCCCCATTCTCCCCACCTCTAGTCCCTGATAACCACCATTCTACTTTCTGTCTCTGTGAATTTGACTAGGTACCTTATATAAGTGGAATCCCACAGTCTTTGCTAAGATGTTATTTTTTGTGTGTCTGGTTTATTTTACTTAGCAATAATAATGTCTTCAAGCTTCATCTATGTTATAGCACGTATCAGAATTTCCTTCCTTTTTAAGGCTATATAATATTTCATTGGATGGATATACTACATTTTGTTTATCCATTCATCCATTGATGGGTACTTGGGTTGCAGACACATTTTGATTATTGTGAATAGTGCTGCTATGATCACGGGTGTAACTAATACAGTTTAAAGAATTTATTTAGGAGATAAAAATAAACAGTATTTAGATTTTGGTTATATTCCTATTACTGATTTTCTTTTTACCTAAACCTTTGGCTGAAGAAAGGAAGGGCCATGCCTGCTGAATTGGGAAAGAAGAGCAGGGAATGAAGTAAAAAGACAGCCACAGACTAAGGGTTAGTGTTCAGAACATACAAGAATTCTTACAAATCAGTAAGGAAAAGATGTGCCACTCAATAGAAAATGGTCAAAAACTTGAACCGACATATCATAACAGAGACAATCCAAAATGAAAAAAATGCTCAACCAAAAAGTAATCAGAGAAATGCAAATCAGAACTACAACAAGATACAATTATGCACCCACCAGAATGGCTAAATCTGTTTTTCAAAGCTAAACAAAGCAAGAAGAACTTACTTACACAGCCAATGGAAGTGAAAAATGGTACAAACCTTTGGAAAATAATTTATTGTTCTCTTGTAAAGTTGAAAATAAATAAACCCCAGGAGCCCGCAGCTTATTTCCTGGGTATATTCTCTGGAAATCTGCATGCACAGATGCACCAGGGTGCAATAATGCTCCTGATAGCGTCGCTCATAATAGCCCCAAACCAGAAACAACCAAAAAAGTCATCTGCAACACAATGGATGCATTCATTGTGGTGTATTCATTTGATGGAATACAGAATTACAGCTACACGCACCATGGATGAAACTCACAAATATGATGTTTAGTGAAAAAGTTTAGTGAAAAAAGGCAGAGTCAAAAGATTTCATATGATTGCTTCCATCTGTATAAAGTTTAAATTAGGCAAAAAATAATATATTTTTAGGAAAGCATGTGTAGGTGGTGCTATGGTTTGGATGCAGTTTGTTTAGCTCTGCCAAGTCTCATGTTGAAATTTAATCCCCAGTGTTGAAGGTGGGGTCTCGTGGGAGGTGTTTGGATCCCTCATGAATGGCTTGGTGCCATTCTCTTGGGAGTGAGTTCTCACTCTCAGTTCCCGAGAGAACTGGTTGTTGAAAAAAGCCTGGTACCTTCTTCCTCGCTCTGTCTTGCCTCCTTCTCTCTCACCATGTGACCTGCACACGCTGGCTCCCCTTCCCCTTCCGCCATGAGCGGAAGCAGCTTGAGGTCCCCACCAGAAGCAGATGCTGGTGCCATGCTTCTTGTACGGCCTGCAGAACCATGCACCAAATATCTTTTCTTTGTAAATCACCCAGCCTCAGATATTCCTTTGTAGCAACATAAACAGACGAAGACAGGTGGTCAATATATAATAGGAAGCAAGGTGTCAATGGGAAGGGTTTTGAGTGGGGAGGAAGGTGTGGGACAGGGGACACTGTCCTATCTTCTGACTTAGGTGGTGGCTACTTTATAATTAGAAATATACGTATTTCAAAATAATTATAAAATTCACAGGAAGATGCAAACACTGTGCATAAATGTCTTGTATACCTGTCAATTCCCCCAATAGTTGGATCACACATAATGGTAGTCTAAATTGACATTGGTCCAATGTATGGATCTAGTTCTGTGTCATTTGATGACACAAACAGTTTTGAGTGTCTGCCACCACCCACATGATACAGTACTAGTCTATCACCACAAAGCTCCTCGTGTGCGTCTCCTTCATAGTTTCCTCCCTCCAGCCCCTCCCACCATCCCTAGACCCTGGCAACAACCACTAGTCTATTTTCCTCTTCTGTAATTTTGTCATTGGAAATGTTGTATAAATGGAATTGTATAATGCATGACCTTCTGAGATTGGCTTTGTACAATCAGCAGAATCCGCTTGAGATCGACGCATGTTCTTACCAATAGTTTGTTCCTTTGTGTTGCTGAGTCGCATTTCACTGTATGGATGCACCTTTTTTGATGGACATTTCAGTTGCTTCCAGTTTTTGCCTATTACAAATAAAGCTACTATGAGTACTTGTGCATAGGTTTCTGTGTGTATACACATTTTTACTTCTTAAATAATTCCCAAGAGTGCAATTGCTGAGTTTTATGGTAAGTGTATGCTTAGTTTTAAAAGACACCAACACACCATTTTCCAAAGTGACTGCACCATTTTACATTTCCACCAGCAATGTATGAGAAATGCAATTTCTCTGCATCCTTGCCAGCATTTACTATTGCTGCTATTACACTTTTCCCCCCCATTCTGATACATGTGTAGTGTTAGGTCATCATGGCCTTAATTTGCACTTCCTTAATGGCTGGTGATGTGAAACAGTACTGTAGGAGGGGCAGCGTTCTATCTTCTGACTTAGGTAGTGGTTAAACTGTGAATGTTTTGTATTTCACAGTAAAATAGGAAAAGAAGTGGCCGGGCGCGGTTGCTCACGCCTGTAATCCCAGCACTTTGGGAGGTCAAGGTGGGTGGATCACTTGAGGTCAGGAGTTGAAGACCAGCGTGGCCAACATAGTGAAACCTTATCTCTACTAAAAATGTGAAAGTTAGCCAGGCATGGTGGCGGGCGCCTGTAATCCCAGCTACTTGGGAGGCTGAGGCAGGAGAATCGCTTGAATCAGGGAGGCGAATGTTGCAGTGAGCCGAGATCATGCCACTGCACTCCAACCTGGGTGACAGAGACTCCATATCAAAAAAAAAAAAAAAAAAAAGAAGAGCACTGAGATTCATATTTTGAGATATTATCTCCCTACTTCCATTAAAAAAAATAAGGCAACCACGTGTGGGGCACTGAAGTCACCTGGCTAGAGGTAGAGTAGGCAGGCAGTGGACCCCCCCGTGAAGCCTGGGCTATTTTCAGCTGCCCACAGCACCTCCGTGTAAAACCGACTTTCATAAAGCAAATGTCCTTCCAAAGCAGTCTGACGTGGAGTTGTTCAAACACTAAAAAAATAAAATTTATTATGCATATGCATTGCATAGGCGTTTCGTGTGCTCCAAAGTGGAACATTCACATCAGAGTACATGGATGAGAAATGAGAAACTCACACTGCATTTCCAGGTAGTTGGAAAGGCTTTAAAGAAGAAGGAAATTTAACAGCAATTTAAAAGGCTCTTCAGATTGTAACTGAGAGGGACTAGGGATGGGGTAGGGAATTGTTACTTGTTATTATAAGCACTTCTGTACTGTGTCTTCATTTAGAAAAGAAGTCTGCTGGGTGCGGTGGCTCACGCCTACAATCCCAGCACTTTGGGAGGCTCAGGTGGGCGGATCACCTGAGCTCAGGAGTTCGAGACCAGCCTGGCCAACATGGTGAAACCCCATCTCTACTAAAAATACAAAAATTAGCTGGGCATTGTGGCAAGTGCCTGTAATCCCAGCTACTTGGGATGCTGAGGCAGGAGAATTGCTTGAACCTGGGAGGCAGAGGTTGTAGTGAGCCAAAACTGCACCACTGCACTCTAGCCTGGGTAACAGAGCGAGACTCCATCTGGAAAAAAAAAAAAAAAAAGGAAAAGAAGAAGTCAGAAAAGATAGTGCAAATTTACATAATGTGTTTTGTGTTAGTTTCCTAGGGCTGCTGTCACAAAGACCCACAAACTGTATGGCTCGAACAACAGAAATGCATTGTCTCATAGTTTTTGAGGCTAGACGTCTGAGATTAAGGACCTTAGATTTCTATATTTTAGAAAGATGCTAATGCAAAAAAAAGTTTCTGGAGTCAATTTGAAGTCATCGAGAAATCCAGGCATTAGAAGTACTGCATTTCTTCCTCCCGGACTCTTGGATCATTGAGAGTGTATTCTAGCCATTTCTGTTCCTGTACATGGTAACATTTTTTCTTTTTCTCTCATCCTCCTCATTCACTGTTTTTGACCTAGATACTAGTCATTGAAATTAAACAGCACGTTTACAAGCGTTTTACATGAGTTAACCCTTTTACTTCAAATAACACAGTAAGCCTATGAAGTAGGAATGAATAGTATCCCCATTTTGCATATAAGGAAACAAAGGCTTGGAGAGGCTGAGTAACTTGCCCCCACATTTAGGGCTAATTAGCAGTGAGCTGAGCTGTAAACCCAGGTTGTCTGTCATACAGTCTGTTCCTAGGCACCAGGCTGTACTATTCATCGTGAAATTAAAGCAGTAGCAATTGTTATTATTTATTTATTTTTATTTTTTAGACAGAGTCTCACTCTGTTGCCCAGGTTGGAGTGCAGTGGTGCAATCTCAGCTCACTGCAACCTCTGCCTCCTGGATTCAAGCGATTCTCATGCCTCAGCCTCCCGAGCAGCTGGGATTATAGGCGTGTGCTGCCAGGCTTGGCTAAGTTTTGTATTTCTAGTAGAGTCGTGGTTTTACCATGTTGGCCAGGCTGGTCTTGAACTCCTGGCCTCAACTGATCCGCCTGCCTTGGCCTCCCAAAGTGCTGCGATTACAGGCCTGAGCCACGGATCCCTGAGGTAACTGTTATTTTTTTAATGTAACTTTTATTTTGAGTTGCAGTAGCAATTATCATAGGGTTTTACGTAAATATCAACAAAGTTTCTACAGTTCCTTGGCGTGTGGTAGGTGAGCTATGAATGCTGCTTCTCTTTTTTTCCTCCTTATGTGTCTAATCTTTTTTTTTTTTTTCTGACTTGTTATTTTGTAATGCAGACATTATTTGGGAGTCATAAAGATTACAGTGTTTGTTCAGAAACTCCATAAAGCATTGCAGTTGGCAAGTTATTGGAATTTTTCTCTTGCTAGATTGGTAAGTGATCCCACAGATAAAACTTCCTGAAGAGAATACATGGTTTTTGACATTGCTATAATATTTCATAGGATCTTAGGCTAGGCTAGCTCTGAGGTCACACAGAAACATGAGCACAGAGGTGTTAATAGGATTTACTTCCATTTCTGAATTCTGACACGGTTCTGAAGTTTTAAAAATGCTATGAACATAATTTTCCCTCCAATTCTATCTCAGGGCAGTGAGTTTTTCTCAGGTCACATCCAAATTTTGGTAGTGTTAACTCGAGGTCTGTTGGAAATTAATCTGAGAATACCTTCTGGAGATGGAGACTGTTGGATCTGGGATTTGTTTTTTACCTACTTACAAGCTGATAAGTGAGCCTGTGCCTGTTTCACGGATGCTGGCGCTAGACAAAGATTCCTGTGTCAGAGATAAAAGCCTTTATTATTCATGGCAGAGCAGGCAGCATGGGCGTCAGCATATTTGCTTTGGTTTTCTCTGCCTCTGAGTCCTCTGGGGACGATGCAATGTGACCTAGATGAATGCCACCCATGCGGGTCTGAGATGCCACTAAGAAGCACTGAGCTTTGGGACTCCACCATTTTCAGAGCAAGCAGTTGGCAGTCTACTGTTTGTCCTGGGGGAGACACCATCTCATCTCTCAAGGTTACTAGCTGAATAAGCAATCCTGAGAAATGACATGGGGAAAAAGAACAGACAGTAATGATAAAACTTTTCATCAAGGCTGTATAAGTGGCAAACCAATCATTAGCGGAGATTGGAAAAGCAATGAAGAGGCGGCTCCAGCAATCGGGGTAAATGACAGAGCGATCTGCAAGACTGTTTTCTACAATAACTTGGAAAACAGCAAATGCTACTAATAAACTTTTGGATTTCATTAAGGAAGTCCCCAGGCAGAAAGTTGAAAGTGTCAGTTTGTTGGTCTAAAATACATATATGGTAAGGTAGAGAGATGAAGTCAAGAAGTAGCTGTTTCATTTGCAAGTAGAATTCAGAGAAAACAGAAAGGATCCAAATCATTACACATTGTATACATGTATCAAAATATCACATGCGCCCCCTCCCGCAATGTGTACAACTATGACATATTAATAAAAAAAAAAAGGATCCAAGATTTGGTGGGTTGGAAGATAAAACTGTTTGATCATCCCTGGTCTCCACAGCTCATAGAAGATTCTCAAAATGAAATGAGACCTGGGGCCAAGTCCCAAATTAAGTGTACAGCTGTGACGTCATATTTAAGGTTGCCGAAAGAGTCAAGGCAGCGTCTCCTGAACACCCTCAGTAGACAGGGAAGCATTGTTGCATTCAGCCTGACTTATGACCCAAAGTAGAAAAAGAAGAGTCTAAACAAAAATTACCAATGTGACTTTTGCCACATGAAGATCTGTAGCAAAGTCACAAGAAATCCAGAAAAATTTTAAGATAATTTTCCTGGTAAAAGCACTGCCAGCTTGCACTAAAAGGAACAGACTGTTCAAAATGAAAAAAAAAAAAATGACCTGTGGGCTCCTGACTTTCTATAGGTAGGAGGCAGACTGAGAAAGCTACTCAGTGGCAAAATGGGCCATTTCTTATAGAAATGAAAAGTTGTCTCAGAGGGCTGAGCTAAGGGCCCCTCGTACAGTGTAGAACCAAGAGCCACTCTGAGATATGAGCTGGGTGGTTCCATGCCAAAGGAACAGCAATGAACCCTAATCAAGAATTTTCCCAGGGCCAGGCACAGTGGCCCACACCTGTAATCCCAGCACTTTGGGAGGCTGAGGCAGGCAGATCACTCGAGGTCAGGAGTTCAAGACCAGCCTTGCCAACATGGTGAAACCCTGTCTCTACTAAAAATTCAAAAATTAGCCAGGTGCAGTGGCACACACCTGTAATCCCAGTTACTCAAGAGGCTGAGGCACAAGAATCACTTGAACCTGGGAGGCGGAAGTTACAGTGAGCCGAGATTGTGCCATTGCACTCCAGCCTGGGCGAAAAGAGTGAGACTCCATCTCAAAAAACAAAACAACAACAACAACAACAACAACAACAACAAAAAGAACTTTCCCGGCTTCCAGTTTAGGGGGACCTGGCAACATGTGTCCAGCTGTATTTGAGAACTGCCATGGAAAAATGACTTCTATGTCCCTCCATCCTTCCCTTTTAAATAGGATTATTTATTGTGGTTATCCTGCTTTACTATGCTATTTCAGGTATGTGTTGGGTGGAAAACTTGCCTTTTTATTTTGTAGGTGTCCAGACTGAGGGGTGCTGCACCTGAGGATAAGTCCTCCAGGAGCCTCACTTGGACCCAATGCAGATGACTAGCCTTGAGCACGATGCCATAATTGGATGAGGCACTTATGAGGCCCTCGGTGTTCCTAGGGTGGGGCAAGTGTACTGTGCATGGGAGAGGAAAATAAATAATTGTGGTCAGATGAAACATGATGGGAGATTGGAAAAAAAATGGCCGACTTTTTATGCTGACTTTCTCATCAAGAAGTGGAGTTTTGGGAGCAAAATGGCTGACTTTTTTTGCTGACTTTCTCATCAAGATGTGGAGTTTTGGGAGCTAAATGATGAGAACACATGGACACATAGAGGGGGACAACACACACTGGGGCCTTTTGGAGGGTGGAGGGTGGGAGGCGGGAGAGGATCAGGAAAAAGAACTAATGGGTACGAGGTTTAATACCTGGGTGATGAAATAATCTGTAGAACAAACCCTCATGACACAAGTGTACCTATGTAACAAACCTGCACTTGTACCCCTGAGCTTACAATTAAAATTAAAAAGAAAAAAGAAGTGGAGCATATCCCCCATATTCTCTGAATGTGGACTGGCCCTGTGACCGGCTTGGACCTGTGGAATGCAGCTGCAGTGGTGCTGGGCGGCTTCCTGAACGAGGACGAGGCCTCAGGAGATCTTAGTGTCTGCTCTCTTCCTCTTTGTATGCCACGCTAATGTGAAAAGCCCACGCTGACCTGCGGGAGACATGCGGCTCAGTCAAGAGCCAGAACCAACCGCCAGACATAATGAGGTCGTTTTTTTCCATCCAACCCTATGGAGCTGCAAGATAACTGCAGCTACGTTAGTGACCTCAGCAGAAAACCTGACTGGCATAGCCACCTGCTATGGTCTGAATATTAGTCCCTGCTGAAACTCACATTGACACAGTCCCCACTGCAACCATATTAAGAGAGTGGGGAATCTGACTGGGGCATTTGAGAAGAGGGACCTTTGGGAAGTAATGAGGATTAGATGAAGTCATGAGGATGGGGAATTAGTGACTTTATAAGAGGAGAAAGAGTCCTGAGCTAGCATGCTCAGCCCCTTGCTGCAGGATGCCCTGAACCGCCTTGGGACTTTGCAGAGTCCTCACCAGCAAGGCCTTTACCAGATGCAGCCCTTGACCTGAGGCTTCCCAGCCTCCAGAACGGTAAGAAATGGATTTCTTTTCTTTATGAATTACCCAGTCTCAGGCATTTAGTTATAGCAACAGAAAATGGACTAGGGTGCCAGCCAGATTGCTGACCTACAGAATCATGAATGACAAAAAAGAGTTGATTTGAGCCACTAAGTTTCAGAGTGGATCATTATGGCCCCAAAAGTAACCAATATAAACGCTTTTGATGCAAATTCACCACAGGCATAAAAATCCTTCCAAAAGAGCCTCCCAAGGACTTTGGGAAACTGAGGTAGTACCACTAAAAGCTGTCCACATAGACCTAATTATTTAATAGTTGTGCTCTTAGGTATACACAATAGAAATTTGTGCATGTACTCACCAAAACACATGTAAAATAAGGTACACAGCAGCAATTTATAACAATCCCAAACTGGTAGCACCCCAAATTTCCACCAACAGTAGAATAGATAAATCAGTTGTGATATACAGTAGAATGCTATACAGAAAGAAAATGCACAGATATACCTCACAAACATAATGTTAAGTTAAAAAAAGCCAAACACAAAAGAAAGCATGTTGTGTGGTGAACAATCAGGATAATGGATATCTTTGCAGTGAAGGACTAATGACTAGGAGGCGGCCCATGTAAGCTTCTGGGGGGCTGGTAGTTTTCTATTTCTTGGCATTGGTGGAGATTACAAATGTGTGTTCATTTTGTGAGAACTCATTGAGCTGTAAACTTATGATTTATGAAGTTATTTGTATGTATTTTATACTTAAATAAAAACATTTCTTTTTTAAAAAAGAGAATCCTAAGATTAATAAAGGAATTTGAGAAAGGACAAAATTCATGTGTTTTTTTTTTTTAAATGCAAAATCTGGAATTTCCAATTTGTTTATCCCAGTGTCTTCAGGAAGGAATTCACTTTTATTTTGTCTTATATTCTCTCTGTTGAAACAATCCCCATTGATCTGATTGCCATTTGATAAACTCTTTTCTCTTATACCTGAGTCCTGTTTTTATTTCAGTAATAGTTATCAAGTATGACTAACATCCTTTAATAACTATTATATGTTATGAATTTCAGGAGAAAACACATTTGCCACTGAGGATTTTGGATGATATCATCTTGTAGCCAAAGCAAAAGTTGTGGGAGGAAGCAGCAGAAGATGAAGATGAAGTAGGTTGGGGCTGATTACGAAATACCGTGAAGGTATGCAAGATGTCACACTTTATGCAAGAATTAAAAAAGACAACCATTATATCTGGATTTTACAAGTCATGAGATAGCTGGGTTTAAAATGGCATAGTAAGAGAGTTCTCCTGCAGCCTCATCTCTAAAAATGCCACCATACAAAAATAAACAGAAAAGAAAACTCCATGTTTGAATAAACAAGGGGACAGCTGTGGTGCAGAGCACAGTAGATGGGGGAGGGTGGCCAAATTCAGTGACGACAGTAAAACGTGGGCTTGATGTCCACAGAAGGTGCCTGGAGTACAGATCTCTCAGAACTGTCAGCAGAGCAAGACAAAAAATATGTAATTTGGAACAAAGCGAAACACACAGACCCACCATGTTTGCTAGAAGCAGTTTGCCAGTGGAGTGGAGGAAACTGTATCACATGCAGTGCCAAAGTTATCAGTCTGAATTTCCTGGGGGAAAAGTGGACACTGAAAAATCCTCCTGCAACCCAAAACCTCGCTCAGGGAACCTAATTGTGATTCTGATACTCTGGATATTATCCCCCGGCCCGTCTTTCATGATATTTCTGCAATTATTTGATATAAAAAGAACTGAATAATTCAACAATGACCACTAAGAAACATTAGACATTTGTAACTTGTAACCTGCAACAAATTGTAGCAACTAGTAATGCGAACCATACAATGATACTATAATTTAAAAAGTGGGGAAAGGAGGAACACAAATGCTGGCTGAAAATACACGATCAGAAAAATGTTACCGCAAAGCAAGTGAACGTTGCGGCCAAACAGCCCCATTCAAAACCTAAAAAGGAAAAAGAAGTAATGTTTGATTCAATTGTGTCTATAAAACAAGAGCTTAAAGAAGAAATATAGGAAATTCAGGAAAAATATAGCAGGGCAACATAAGGAGATGAAACATAAACTAACAGACTAAAGGGAAGAAGAAAAAATACATATTCACTATTACAGAAATAAAAGTGTCATTAAAAGTAGCTCAAAGGAGCATATAGATGGCATATTGAGAAAAGCAAACAAAATGTAATGTAAATGGGCACACTTAAGAAGGATTAGAGAGAAACTGATCTATGAAAGACAAAAGATGTTTAATATATGCGTAAGAGGTGTACATGACAAAGATAAAAATAATGGAACAGAAAAAAATTGGAAGATATTTAAATGTTAAGGCTGGGCACGGAGTAATGCCAGCACTTTGGGAGGCTGAGGTGGGCAGATCACTTGAGGCCAGGAGTTGGAGACCAGCCTGATCAACATGGTGAAACCCTGTCTCTAGTTTAAAAAAAAAAAAAAAAAATTAGCCAAGTGTAGTGACACACACCTGTAATCCCAGATACTCCGGGGGCTGAAGCAGTAGAGTTACTTGAACCTAGGAGATGGAAGCTGCAGTGAGCTGAGATCACACCACAGCACTCCAGCCTGGGCAACAGAGTCTGTCTCAAAAAACAAAAAGATATTTAAATGTTTAATAAACATTTCCAGGAGTAAAAGGAAATTTGAATGTGCAGTTGTCTCAGAAAATTAGAAAAAATATTCCATATATTTATTTAGTAGAAATAGAAGACATGAATCTGCAGTTTGAAGGGACCCAACTTATTGAAAAAATTGATACAGACTAATCAACAGCAGTAACATCTGGTAAAGTTACCAGTCTACAAAGATGAAGCCAGAGACTTTGGCATTTTGGTGGGGAGGAAATGCTCGAGCCACCTCTAAGGGGGAAATGTAAGGCTGGCCTCTGACTCTTCAGGAAACATTCAATGTTAGAAAACAATGGAGTTTTGCTCACAAAGCTTAGAGAAACAGAGTGTGACAAACATTTTTTTAAAACTGAGCTAAAATTTTCCAATATAAAGGCAACATACAATTTTTTTTTTTTTTTTTTAAATACAGAGTCTCTGTTACCCAGGCTAGATTGCAGTGGTGTGATCTCAGCTCACTGCAACCTCTGCCTCCCAGGTTCCTGTGATTGTCATGCCTTAGTCTTGCGAGTAACTGGGATTATAGGCGCATGCCACCACGCCCAGCTAATTTTTGTATTTTTGGTAGAGAAGGGGTTTCACCTTGTTGTCCAGGCTGGTCTTTAACTCCTGGCCTCAAGCTATCCATCCGCCTCAGCCTCCCAAAGTGCTGGGATTACAGGCGTGAGCCACTGCACCTGGCCCCCATACACATATTTTTTAGTCACCCAGGATGCAAGTACTATAGCTTTTTTTTTTTTTTTTAGATGGAGTCTTGTTCTGTTTCCCAGGCTGGAGTGCAGTGGCATGATCTCGGCTCACTACAACCTCCGCCTCCCAGGTTCAAGCTATTCTCCTGCTTCAGCCTACCGAGTAGCTGGGACTACAGAAGCGTGCCACCATACCTGGCTAATTTTTGTATTTTTGTAGAGATGGGGTTTCCCTATGTTGGCCAGGCTGGTCCGGAACTCCTGACCTAGTGATCTGCCTGTCTTGGCCTCCCAAAGTGCTGGGATTACAGGCGTGAGCCACCGCGCCCAGCCTAAGGACTATAGCTTCTGTGAGCCCTTCTTAAAGAAACTACTATAGACAAACTTCAGCCAAATAAAAGCTCAATGAAAAAATTGCAGTATAACATCAATTCTACTTGCAGGATTCAGACCAAAACAGATCTCATGCTATGGTTGAAAATGAAAAGTTAAATCTGTAAATTCTGATGATGTAGAAGTGATGTAGCTATTAAAATTTTGGAGGGTGAGATAGTGAGAAGGTATGAGATGACCTAAGTACTATGATTTCTTTAATAGTTAGAGATTGAGATACAAGAAACATTGGAATCTGGTATAAAAATAATAGATGGCAAATATATTTAAGGATAAAAGTAAATATTAAGATAATAAACAAAAATCAGATAATATGGGAATGTGGAAACAAAGGAAATATACTAACATTATTGTTCATAATGGGAGTAATTTGTACTATCTAAAAATAGATTAAGTATTAAACAATTATAACTATCAAAAACTTTGTAACAATAAACGCCTCTAAGATGGAGAACTGGGTACCCGGGAAGACAGGAGAAACATATTTTTCTTTTGCTTTGAGACAGAGTCTTGCTGTGTCATCTAGGCTGGAGCACAGTGGTGTGATCTCAGTTCACTGCAGCCTTGACCTCCAGGGCCCAGGCAATCCTCCCACCTCAGCTTCTCGAGTAGCTGGGACTACAGGGCTCATGCCACCACTCCTGGTTAATTTCTTATTTTTTGTAGAGACGAGGTCTCCCTATGTTGTCCAGGCTGGTCTCGAACTCCTGAGCTTAAGTGATCCTCCTGCCTCAGCCTTCTAAAGTGCTGGGATTACAGGTGTGAGCCTCCTTGCCCAACCAAGACATATTTTTCAATGTATATGCTTATATCTTTTAAAATTTGTACCATGTTCATATATTAGCTACTAAAACAATAGAAAAACACAAAATAACAAAAAAGGTGAAATTACAAATGTAAACAGAACAAAGCCACCAGATTTTCCAATTATCATAAAAAACACACCAGGCCAAGTATGGTAGTTCATGCTTGTAACGCTAGTGCTTTGGCAGGCCGAGGCGGGAGGATCACTTGAGGCCAGGAGTTCAAGATCAGTCTGGGCATCATAATGAGACCCTATCTCTACAAATATAAAAAAATTAGCCAGGTGTGGTTGTGCCCACCAGTAGTCCTAGCTACTTGGGAGGCTGAGGTGGGAGGATCCCTTGAGCCCAGGAGTTTGAGGCTGCAGTGAGCTATGATCACTCCAGCGTACTCAAACCTGGGTAAAAGAGCAGACCCTGTATCAAAAGCAAGACAAAACAAAACGAAACAGCACACACACCAAAACTATAAAGAAATCACAGCCTATAGAAAGTATTTTTTAAGGGAACAAAAATATTAAAAGCATAACAAAATAGGATGACAGAACTAAGATCAAACGTACCTCCCATGTTTACGTAGGTGGGTTAATCTCACCTGATAACAATAAAAAGACTGATTAATTACTATGTAAGACCTAACTATCTGTTGTATACAAGAAACATCTGAAACAAAGTGGAGCAGAAAAGTTGGGAATACAAAGATGAGCAATGGCATTAACTTAATATCAATTATTAAAAGGCTACACCCTTGGCCGGGTGCGATGGCTCACGCCTGTAATCTCAACACTAACACTGGAGGCCAAGGCAGGCAGATCACTTGAGGTCAGGAGTTCGAGACCAGCCTGGCCAACACGGCAAAACCCCACCTCTACTAAAATACAAAAATCAGCCAGGTGTGGTGGCATGCCTCTAATCCTAGCTATGTGGGAGGCTGAGGCAGGAGAATTGACTGAACCCAGAGGCAGAGGTTGCAGTGAGCCAAGACTGCACTACTGTACTCCAGCCTGGGTGACAGAGTAAGACTCTGTCTCAAAAAAAAAAAAAAAAAGTAAAAGGCTACACCCATGGAATATTGTTATCAGGTGAGACTTCCCGAGTAGCTGGGATTACAGGCCACCACACCTGGCTAAATTTTGTATTTTTAGTAGAGATGGGTTTTCACCATGTTGGCCAGGCTGGTCTGGAACTCCTAACCTCAAGTGATCCACCCGCCTCAGCCTCCCAAAGTGTTGGGATTACAGGCGTGGGCCACTGCGCCCGGCGTTAATTTAGATCTTTTCAATTAGGAAAGAGTTGGAATTTTCTGGTACAAATTGGTCATTTGTAACTCTTACTTTCTTAATTGTTATTCAATGACTTTGACTATTTTTCTTCAATCCATTATACTGTAAAACAAAATATGTAAGTATTGAATGTCAATGAACTTTTCAAGCATCAAGAAGTATGTAGGACTGGGTGCAGTGGCTCACGCCTGTAATCTCAGCCCTTTGGGAGGTTGAGGTGAGCGGATCACCTGAACTCAGGAGTTTGAGGCAAGCTTGTACAAAATGGCAAAATCCCGTCTCTACCAAAAATACAAAAACCAGCTGGGTGTGGAGGTGTGCACCTGTGGTCCCAGCTACTTGGGAGGCTGAGCTGGGAGGATCATTTGAGCCGAGAGGTTGAGGCTGCAGTGAGCTGTGATTGCACCAGTACACTCCAGCCTGGGTGACAGAGTAAGACCCTGACTAAAAAAAAAAATAAAAAATAAAAAATAAATAAAACAGAATAAAATAAAAGACGTACCTAGATTTTGTTTAATTATCATCTCAACTTTGGAAGGGCATAGCGACCTGAAAAAAACTGCACAAGCTTGCCATTCAGATTTTCTTTCCTAAAGAGATGCTGACAAGTATTAAATAGCAAAGAACAGATGTGATTCCCTTCAGGCTCCATGTGCCTAATCAGGAAATTCTAAATCATCTAGGAAAAGGCAAGGGAAAAGGGCTGCTCTGCATCTTTCTCCCCTTGCTGCCTTTTGTACCATTTCTGCTACAAGAGTGAGGGTCAAATTGTCTTGATAACTAAATCTAGGTACAGCAGGAAAGCAAGAAGCAGAGTTAAGTCATGATAGAAAACCTTTCATACTCCCCTACACTGTCTTTATTGAATGCACGAAAACATGAGTAAATGCATCTTTTAAGGGTGCAGAAAACTTAGGTTGCTGGGTTTCAGTTTAGTCAAAGTATAGTTGCACAGCCAGGAGTGACCTTTAGACAATAACGTTGGTAGGAAGGCTTCTACAGCAGCTCGTTGAATGGACTTATGTTCTTAGCCTCACTTATTTTTAATTATTACATTATTACATTTTATTGCAGGTATTTAATAAGTTCTTGATAAATACAGATGAATGATAAATATTGCCATTTTACAATTCTCATTAACAATATATTTGAGATTATTCATTATTCTTTTCACTTTATTGATAAGGAAGTGGTGCCCAGAGACTTGTCAAAGTTCATACAGTTAGCAATGAGATTAACCAGGCCTAGAACCAGAGACTTTAAATCCATGCCTTTCTCTCAATGCTGTATACAACCGTAATTTCGACTAGATTACTGCCTAACTTCCTAATAATTATGTTAAGCTCCAATTCTTCAGTCTGCTGTTAAAGGTTCTCCGGAATTCGGGTTAACCTTATCTTCCAGTCTTTTTGTTTTTTTAGACAGTCTCACTCTGTTGCCCAGGCTGGAGTGCAGTGGTGCACTGCAACCTCCACCTCCCAGGTTCAAACGATTTTCCTGCCTCAGCCTCTCAAGTAGCTGGGTCTACAGGCACATGCCACCATGCCTGGGTAATTTTCAGTTTTTCAGTAGAGATAGGGTTTCCCCATGTTGGCCAGGCTGTTCTCAAACTCTTGACCTCAAGTGATCCGCCCACCTTGGCCTCCCAAGGGTTGGGATTTCAGGCATGAGCCACTGCACCCAGCCTGAATATTCTTGTATATGGCTTTTTGTGGATATATATTTCTTGGGAGGATTCCTAGGAGTGAAAATACTGGACATTATGCTCATTAAAATTCCTAGACAGAGAAACCTTGAATTCTGGACAACTGCGGCACTTACCTAGCTCAGAACTACTTTACGAGATTATGATGGAATTCTGAACTCTCCTTGTATTTTATTTTTACAAGAAAATTAATCACTATTAAATTATCAGGATATCATTAACATGTACCTAATATACACTCTGGGCACCTTGCATCATACGTCATCTCCTATGCTGTTATTTGTCAGCTGTTCAACCTTGGGCAAATTACTTAGACTTCCTGATCGTCAGTTTCCTTATATGGAAAATAAGGATTAAAAAGAGCACCTACTTTGGAGAGTTTTTGTGAGAATTAAATGAAATAGTGCATATAAAGTCCTTATTAAATTGTCTGATACATGCAAGTCCTCAAAATTTTAACTCATAATAATCATTATATGACATCTTACAACAACCCAATGAGAATTACTACTAATTTTCAGAAACAATAAACAATTTGTTTTATTATGGTTACAGAATGAAGAGTGGGATGCAAATTTAGGTCTACTTTGGCCCCTAAATTTGGCACCAGGCTGGACACGGCGGCTCACGCCTATAATCCCAGCACTTTGGGAGACCGAGGCAGGCGGATCACCTGAGCTCAGGAGTTCGAGACCAGCCTGGCCAACATGGTGAAACCCTATCTCTACCAAAAATACAAAAACTAGCCAGGCATGGTGGTGCATGCCTGTAATCCCAGCTACTCGTGAGGCTGAGGCATGGGAATCACTTGAAACTGGGAGCTAGAGGTTGCAGTGAGCCAAAATCATGCCACTGTACTCCAACCTGGGTGACACAGCGAGACTTTGTCTCAAGAAAAAAAAAAAAAAAGGCACCAAAGCCTGAACCTGTTCCACTATATCATTTTGATGAGATAGATTTTTTCCATAGAGCATGTCATTTAATCTTTTTTTTTTTTTTTTTTTTTTTTTTCCCTGGGACAGGGTCTGACTCTGTCAGGCTGGAGCACAGTGGCACATTCTTGGCTCACTGCCACCTCTGCCTCCTGGGTTCAAGCAATCCTCCCACTTCAGCCTCCCCAGCAGCTAGGACTACAGGTGTGTGCCACCATGCCTGGCTAATTTTTGTATTTTTTGTAGAGACGGGGTTTCACCATGTTGCCCAGGCTGGTCTCAAACCCCTAGACTCAAGTGATCTACCTGCCTCAGCCTCCCAATGTTCTGGAATTACAGGCATGAACCACCATGCCTGGCCTCATTTCATCTTCACAGCAATTCTGTGAATGATTTCTGCCAATTTGAAAAGAACAAGAAGGCTTTGATGGAAAGAAAATCATCAACTAGAAAAAAAAGTGGTATGAGACAACGTCTCAGAGAAACTTGGAATGTGATTTCGTTTGCTGTGGTTTTTCTCAAACAAAACACAGATACCCAGAAGTCTTTTCGAGCTTTCTCGGGTTCCATGGGGTTAGTCTGCCAGTAAAGGTAGGATTGAGGTGGATTTTTTTTTTTTTTTTTAACTTTTCTAAAAATTTACCGGTAGATTTCAGTTCTCTCTTCTTTCTTCTCTTTCTAGTGCAACTGGTCTGCTATTTTAATCACAGCAGGATTACAAATGGCACACTCAGAGAGTGTGGGAGATTTTAATAAAGGAATTATTTATACAAGGGTGGGCAGAGTGAAGGCAAACCCACAAGGCAGAGTAAAGGACCATGGGGATGAAGAGTGGGAAGGTGTTCCCACCCCTGCATTTGCAGATGCCTTGGAAGGGCAGGGCTATGGGTGTACTATGGAGAAAATAGTTCTGTCTGTAGGAGAGGACTGCCCAACAGTGTGTCCCTTGGTGGAGGGACTCGAGATGTTTGTGATGTCCTGGCAGAGTGGAAAACAGGGAACCCCGACCTCCCTCTGTCTTTCTCGGGTCTGTGAAGGGTGTGCAGGTGATGGTGACATACTCTGCATGTGACTAGTGCAGTCAAATATTTCAATGCACATTTTACAGTTGTGGAAGTAGACTCAGAGAGTCTTAATAACTTGCTAGGAAGTGAAAGAATTGAGATTTCATTGTGGGTTCAGGTCAGTGGTTCTTAACACTGGCTGAACGTAAGTATCACCTGGTATATATCACTTCAGTATTTTAAGAAAATACTGAAGTCTGAGCCCCATGCTCCGAGATCCTGATGTAATTGGTCTGGCTTGGGGCCCAGGCAGTGTATTAAAAGCTCCCCAGATGATTCTAATGTGCAGCAGGGGTTGAAAACCATGGTTTGGTTGAACGCCAATATCTGTGCTGTATTTACTGTAATATGAGCGGCTATGGGCGTAGGGCTAGTGACAGAGAAGTCACTGAACTGAGGAAACCCACTGTCTTATGCTAAGAATACCACCATAATATGGTGAAACCAGGGAGTGCCCTGAGACGCTGGAGGCAGTTTGGAGGAGTGAGGGGAGACTCCTCAGAGGAGCTAAAGCTTGCACTGAGCTGGGTGGCAGTGACAGTAACAATACTTACTTAGTGTGGTTTTCATAGGCAAGCCATTACTCCAAGTACTTATTAGTAGTAGCTAATTTTATTCTTATCACTACCCTATGAATAGGTGCTATATTGTCAGTAATTTATTTATGATCTATTAGTTTAATTAACATTTTATTAATGTTTTGTCCATCTTACAGATAAGGGTGCTAAAACAGAGGTTAAGTGTTATATTAGTCTGTTCTCACACTGCTAATAAAGACATACCTGAGGCCTGTAATCCCAGCACTTTGGGAGGCTGAGACGGGCGGATCACGAGGTCAGGAGATCGAGACCATCCTGGCTAACACGGTGAAACCCCCTCTCTACTAAAAAATACAAAAAACTAGCCAGGCGAGGTGGCGGGTGCCTGTAGTCCCAGCTACTCGGGAGGCTGAGGCGGGAGAATGGCGGGAACCCGGGAGGCGGAGCTTGCAGAGAGCTGAGATCCGGCCACTGCACTCCAGCCTGGGCGGCAGAGAGAGACTCCGTCTCAATTAAAAAAAAAAAAAAAAAAAAAAAAAAAAAAAAAAAAAGACATACCTGAGATGGGGTAATTTATAAAGAAAAGAGGTTTAATTGATTTACAGTTCCACATGGCTGGGGAGGCCTCACAATCATGGCAGAAGGCAAAGGAGGAGCAAAGTCATGTCTTGCATGGCGTCAGGTAAGAGCGAGAGCATGTGCAGGGGAACTCCCTTTTATAAAACCGTCAGCTCTCATGAGACCTGTTCACTATCATGAGAACAGCATGAGAACAACCTGCCCCAGTAATTCAATTGCCTCCCATCGCGTTCCTCCCACAACACGTGGGAAATATGGGAGCTACAATTCAAGATGAGATTTGGGTGGGGACAGAGCCAACCCCTGTCAAGTGTCTTGCTTGAGGTCACACACAGATATAGGCGGGTTTAAATCCAAGCATTTTGACTTGAGAGCCCATCTGTGTTAACACTATTAACATAGGTGAGGCTGGGGGTCGGGGAGGAGAGGAAAGATGGAGGGTAGAGAATGTGGTGTTCTAGGCAGAACCTAAAGCAGGTGAAAGACGGAAGCAGTCAGACATAGAGAGCATTTAGTGGATCTTTGCTGGAGCTTGGGGTGAGTGGTGGGGGTGGGGGACAGGGGGCAGGGGTAGTGCATTTCCCAGAATGAGGTTGCATCATGTGCCTTATTCTAAAGGCAATAAGCAGCCAGAAGAGAGTGACTTGGTCAGATGATCTGCTGGTACCATTTACAGTGGGGATCATTGCAGAAAACCTGTGTACACCAAGGCCAGCAGCAGCAAGGGGTTCTGGGGAGGCAGCTGTGCTCTTCAGGGTGGGTCACTGACAGACCCCGGCACCTGTGTGACATTTAGAATATACCCAATGCTAGAGAACCTGGGCAGCAGCCCAGAGGGAGCCCCAGCCATGAGGTGAAAGCTCTGGCCTAAGGATCAGCCCTCCTCCTGGTTCTCTGGCACCAGGATTCTCTATGCAGCCATAAAAAAGGATGAGTTCGTGTCCTTTGTAGGGACATGGATGCAGCTGGAAACCATCATTCTCAGCAAACTATCGCAAGAACAGAAAACCAAACACCGCATGTTCTCACTCATAGGTGGGAATTGAACAATGAGATCACTTGGACTGTGGAAGGGGAATATCACACACCGGGGTCTATTATGGGGAGCGGGGAGGAGGGAGGGATGGCATTGGGAGTTATACCTGATGTAAATGACGAGTTGATGAGTGCTGAGGAGTTGATGGGTGCAGCACACCAACATGGCACAAGTATACATATGTAACAAACCTGCACGTTGTGCACATGTACCCTAGAACTTAAAGTATAATAAAAAAAAAAAAGAAAGAAAAAAATTCTGTGAAAAGTAGGAAGAGATCCTCTCTCATGTTGAGAGAGTGGGTGAGGCAACTCACAGTGCAGTGGGTTTAACTGACTTAGAGAAAGGAAGAAAAGTGAAGTTTCTCATATTTGAGTACTGAAGAATAAAAGTCTCATTTTGCCACTGAAAAGGAGACGTGTATTAGTCCATTTTCACACTGGTATAAAGAACTTCCCCAAAGTGGGTAATTTATAAAGGAAAGAGGTTTAACTGACTCACAGTTCTGCATGGCTGGGGAGGCCTCCAGAAACTTACAATCATGGTGGAAGGCAAAGAGGAAGCAAGACACCTTCTTCACAAGGTGGCAGGAAGGAGACATGCCGAGTGATGGGGGGAGGAGACCCTTATAAAGCCATCAGATCTCGTGAGAACTCGCTATCATGAGAACAGCCTGTGGGAAACCACCCCCATGATTCAATTACCTTCATCTGGTCTCTCCTTCAACATGTGGGGATTATGGAGATTATAATTCAAGATGAGATTTTGGATGGAGACATGGCCGAATTATATCAGGAAGGAAACATTTTTTTAAAAAATAGAGATGCGGTCTCACTGTGTTGCCCAGGCTGGCCTCAAACTCCTGGGTTCAAGCAATCCTCCTGCCTCGGCTTCCCAAAGTGCTGGGATTACAGGTGTGAGCCACTGCACCCATTTTTTTTTTTTTTTTTTCAGAGCCCAGAGGAAAGGATTTGAGGGTAGGATTGATGCGATGAATCTTCCAGTGGAGGACAGACTTGGAGGTTCAAATCTCAGCACAAAGAAATTTAGGATCTGGCAGCAATGTGGTTGAGGTAAGGGAAAAGGAATATGAAGTCAGATTGACGACATCAATATCAATTGAAACTGTGTAGGTAAATTCTAAGTTTTGCAAAAATCCTCATCAGAAGGAAGAAAATGGCAACAATCCATCCCTGCCCTGCTTCCTCTACATTACCTTCCCCTTAAGTATCAGCGGATTATACCTGACAATTGCTTGGTGGTAAACATGTAATTACATTTGTTTATTTATTTGTAGTCTTCACAGCCAATGAGACTGGTTTCGATCTAGGCCTCCTAGCTTAATGAAATCAATGAATTGAAAGCTTAAATCTGTACTTTGGTTTAAACTTCTTCTTTCTCAGCTCACAGGGTATCTCAGTCCTTGGACCTCGTCTCAGGGATAGAGGTTTTTTTTCTTTTAAATGAATTGATTGGATGTAGGTTTAAGGACTGTGTGAACAGACCTTTTCACATAAAATAATAAAAGTGATATTGACCCTGGCTCTGAGACTGGAGCCTTGTGGCTTTGCTGAAGAGTATTAAGAAGAGCAGACTGCAAAGGCCTGAGGCCGCAGAAACTACTTAAGAATTATAAGTGGCCTATTTTACCCACAAAAACAACCAGGGAAACATTTTAATCTTCTTCTTGAGTCCAAAATAGAGATCTGATTTTATCTCCTCAAGGCAGAATAATTTCATATGGCCATAAATAAGCAAAAGGGCTTTCCTTTTGCTCCAACTAATTGCTGTAGAATAGCTGAGTTTTTTCCTGCATGGATAGAAAGGTAGAAAGAACAGTATAAAAAGCACCAGTTTCTTACCACCTGGAATTAATGTAGGATATTTTTGTCACATGTATCTTTTTATTTTTATAATGAAAGGAAGTATTATGGAGAAAACTTAAGTCAGGGTTCCCCGACCCCTAGGCCACAAACCGGTACCTGTTAGGAATGGGGGACCACACAGCAGGAGGTGAGTGGCAGGCGAGTGAGCTTTATTACCTCCTGAGCTCCACCTCCTGTCAGATCAGCGGTGGCATTAGATTCTCATAAGGAGTGCGCAACCTAGATCCCTCACACACACAGTTCACAATAGGCTTTGCACTCCTATGAGAATCTAATGCCTGATGAGCTGAAGTGGAACAATTTCATCCCCAAACCATTCCCCCCATCCATGGAAAAATTGTCTTCCGTGTAACTGGTCTCCGGTGCCAAAAAGATTAGGGACCCCTGCCTTAAGCGACATTTGACCTTGTGTCTCATTCGTCTCAGTCATGTTCCCACCACCACCACCACCACCATGAGTTTTGTAGGTATCCTTTCAATTAATTCTATAATTTCTTTTCATATGCATCTATATAGGTTGTGAGTATTCTTTTTTTCTTTTCTTTCTTTCTTTCTTTCTTTTTTTTTTTTGAGATGGAATCTCACTCTGTTGCACAGGTTGGAGTGAAGTGGCACAATCTCAGCTCACTGCAGCCTCTGCCTCCCGGGTTCAGGAGATTCTCCTGCCTCAGCCTCCCGAGCATCTGGGACTACAGGCGTCTGCCACCATGTCTGGCTGATTTTTGTAGAGACAGGGTTTCACCATGTTGGCCAGGCTGGTCTCGAACTCCTGACCTCAGGTAATCCACCTGCCTCGGCCTCCCAAAGTGCTGGGATTACAGGCGTGAACCACTACGCCCAGCCCAGGCTGTGAGTATTCTTAATCCGAAAATCTGAAATCCAAAGTGCTGCAAAGTCCAAAACTTTTCGAGTGCTGACATGACACTTTAACAAGCATTTCAGGTTTTGAATTTTGGGGTTAAAGATGCCTAATAGTTAAGTATAATATTCCAGAATTCTAAATATTCAAAAACCTGAAAATGTCTGAAATTCTAAACACTTCTGGTCCCAAGTGTAAGGAATGCTCAACCGGTATGTATGTATGTATGTATGTGTGTGTGTGTGTGTGTGTATTTATATAAATATAAACATGCACAACCAGTAGGTAATATTGTTTTGTGAGTGGATTGTTGCTTTCAGTGTACATAAATAGTGTCATGCAAGACATATTCATCTACGTGTTGATTTTTCCACTCGACATTGTTTTTCAAACATAGTGTGTTCATACAAATAGATTTAGTTCATTGCTTTTAACAGCTTTATAGTCAACGTACCATATTTTATTCAGTTTCTATCTTTAACAGCCTCATTATTATCAACAATACTGCAATAAACATCCTTATATATGTTTTCTTGTGCAAATGCATGGTGGCTTCTGTATGTTATATACTGGAAATGGAATGGCTAGGCTATAGTACATGGACATTTTCCATTTTTTTAAGCACCTATTGATATGATCTGGCTCTGTGTCCCCTCCCAAATCTCATCTTGAATTGTAATTCAAATAGTAATTCCCACATATTGGGGGAAGGACCTCGTGGGAGGTGATTGAATCATAGAGGCAGTTCCGTCATGCCGTTCTCATGATGGTGAGTGAGTTCTCACGAAATGTGATGGTTTTGTGAGGGGCTTCTCCCCTCTTCTCTCTGCACTTCTCTCATTCTTCTCCTTCCTGCTGCCATGTGAAGAAGAACATGTTTGCTTCCCCTTCTGCCATGATTGTAAGTTTCCTGAGGTCTCCCCAGCCATGCTGAACTGTGAGTCAATTAAACCTCTTTCCTTTATAAATTACCTAGTCTTGGGTATATCTTTATTAGTACCATGAGAACGGACTAATATACCCACCAATGTTTCTATCCCAATTTACTCTTCTTCCAGAGGTATCTTAGACTGTCAGTGACCCGTTTCCCTCCATACACATAATCTGGAATCATCTAAACCCAGACTGTCCACAGTCTTCCCATCAAGTTCATAATAAAACACGAACTTGTACACTGGTTAACAGGCTCTACAGCCAGGCCCTTTTCCTCACTCCAACTTTAGCCTCACCTCTAAATGCTCATGCTGTTCCAGCTATGCTGATTTTCTTTCTTTCTCTCTTTCTTTCTCTCTTTCTCTCTCTTTCCGTCTTCCTTCCTTCCTTCCTTGCTCTTTCTTTCTTTCTTTCTTTCTTTTTTTTTTTTTTTTTTTTTTTGAGACAGAGTCTCGCTCTGTCGCCCAGGCTGGAGTGCAGTGGCGCGATCTCGGCTCACTGCAAGCTCCGCCTCCCGGGTTCACGCCATTCTCCTGCCTCAGCCTCCCGAGTAGCTGGGACTACAGGCGCCCAC